>NW_027441801.1:452500-752500 GCF_048569485.1 Anomaloglossus baeobatrachus | reverse complement strand
ATGATTTGAGAGCTGTCAATGCTGTCACTGAGAGTGTAACATCCATTGTTCCAAACCCACATACCTTACTGTCACAAATCCCAGGGACCTCCAAATGTTTTACAGTAATTGATTTGGCAAATGCCTTTTTCTCTGACTCTACACCCTGACTGTCAGTATCTTTTTGCCTTCACACATGAGGGGAAACAGTACATGTGGACAGTCCTCCCGCAAGGAGGAATGAATTCACCTACCATTTATTCTACAGCTATGGCAGGAATTCTGGAGCACTGACAACCGCCTCATCCACAGGTTACGCTATTGCAGTACGTGGATGACCTTTTGCTCTGCTGTCCAGACCAGACGTCCTGCAAGAAAGCCACAGTTTCTGTGCTGTGTTTTCTGGCAGAGAATGGTTGCAAAGTTTCACGTGAAAAATTACAGTACTGTAAGCAAAAGGTGACATTTTTGGGTCACTGTATCTCTGAAGGTACAAGACACCTGACTGAGGAGAGAAAACAAGCAGTCCAAAATCTCTCCTTACTCAGGTCCCACCGGCAACTGCGCACCTTTTTGGGCTTAGTGTCATACTGCAGGCCTTGGATAAGGTCTGCCTCGCAAATGATGCAACCCCTTTATGATTGTCTGTCATCTGACCCTTTTGACCTCACTCAGGAAGCGATTGATTCCTTTCATTCCCTTAAACTACTCATTGTATCTGCCCCGGCCCTTGGTATTCCAAATTACGATCAACCATTTTTCTTGTTTTGCACAGAACAGGGCGGGCTTGCGACAGCCGTCCTCACACAGCAACATGGTGACAAAGACCAATAGCTTACTACTCAGCGCGATTGGACCCGGTTGTCAGAGGGTCTCCCACGTGTGTCCGTGCTGTAGCGGCTGCTGCAGAACTGCTAGGGAAAGCTTGTGAGATCACACTGACATTTCCCTTAACAATTTACTCCCCGCATGACATTCATGCTATACTTGTGCAAGTCCAACTGAAACACCTGTCTATGGCCAGACAGCTCAGACTTGAATGTGCCCTTCTGATTCCTGAGTATGTCACCCTCAAGAGGTGTAATGTTCTGAATCCAGCCACCCTTTTGCCAGTAGATTCAGAAAAGGGGGAATTGGTGACAATGGTAGCAAGTGAGGATGAATACTTTGACATGACGCACGAACATAACTGCATAGAGCTGATGAGTCAGGAGACAGCAGGTTTTTCACATGTCTACGATACACCTATTCTTAATGCAGATTTTGAGTTTTTTGTAGATAATAATAATTAATTAATAATTTTATTCATTTATATAGCGCTATTAATTCCATAGCACTTTACATACATTGGCAACACTGTCCCCATTGGGGCTCACAATCTAGAGTCCCTATCTGTATGTCTTTGGAGTGTGGGAGGAAACCGGAGTACCCGGAGGAAACCCACGCAAACACGGGGAGAACATACAAACTCCTTGCAGATAGTGTCCTTGGTGGGATTTGAACCCAGGACCCCAGCGCTGCAAGACTGCAGTGCTAACCACTGAGCCACCGTGCCGCCCTGGCTCCAGATACCACCTGGATGGGAGATTCTACACTGGATATGCAGTAGTATCCATCCTTATCCTTACATGAGGTAATCCGAGCTGAACCACTCCCGCCGCACATGTCCGCGCAGGAGGCGGAGCTAACAGCGCTCATTGAGGCGTGTAGAGCAGGATCAGGTAGGAAAATTAATGTTTATTCAGACTCAAATTATGGATTTGGGATCTGTCATGATTTTGGCCCTATCTGGAGAAGTAGAGCTTTTCTTACGTCAGCTGGTAAGCCTATTAAAAATGCAGAATTGGTAAAATGGAGGCACTAATGTTACCAGTCCAGGTTGGCATCAAGGTGAAAGCACACACAAAAGGTGACTCACTGGAGGTAGCGGGCAATAGAAGGGCGGATGCGGCTGCGAAAGCAGCGGCAAAGAGGCCTAGGGATCAGAGGATAGTGGCAGGGAGCCAGCAAGTCCCAGCCACAGTGAGTCTGGATGTCCTGAAATCCCTCCAGCATCAGGCTGCCCAAACAGAGAAGGAACATTGGGAGAAAATGGGAGCTAGGCTGAACTCTAATGGAGTATGGGAAAGTAAGGATAAGTTGTGTTTACCAAGGTCCCTGTTCCCTATGATGGCACAAGCAACACATGGCCCCACTCACGCCTCAAAAAGTCACATGTGTAAAAAGGTGAATGCCTTCTGGATCGCTCCTGGCTTCTGTTAGTTACCACAGAACTAACACACTTTCAGCGACGGGGGACGGGGACTGGAGGGGTGAGGAGATTTTTGCCACACCGGTGACCGGGGGAGGACTTTCATCTCTCATCTGACATGTTTGATCATGCCAGATGGGAGAAGAATCATTTTTTTACCGGTGCGACATTAACTTTTACGTCATCGCTGTTACACGATTGTAACGGCGATCACGTGAATGGGGACCGGAAAAACCGACCCTGGTCGTGATCTCCAGGGTCTCAGCTACCCCCGGTAGCTGAAATCCCGGAGATTTTCTGACTCTGGGGGGTGCTATACCCTTTTTTCCGACCGCCGTTAAAAAGCGGCGGATCGGAAGAAGTACCCTTAATTACCGCCGTTAAAAGGCGTATCGGCGGTCATTAAGGGGTTAAACAGAAAACACAAAAAAATAATAATAAAGTGCAATGCAGTGCGGAGTCCTTTAACCCTTTCCATAACTCCCTTCGGTGCCACTTTGATGCCGTTTTTGCTGTGAGTTTCATCATTTTTGTTGTTGTATTCACATCCGGGCTCCGCACTGCAGTGTATTATATTGTTTTTATTTTTGTAGATAAAAACCTGTAAAAAGAGGAAAAAAACAGAAAACATAATTCCTGAATAAGAAACCGACTTCAGCGTCGTCATAGCAACAAAGAAAAGACGACAGAAACATGAAAATAAAGGACAGAAAATAATAGAGACCCTGCACCTACCTCCACCTGCAGAGCCGCGCACCGGATATATGGCTGCTCTGTGCTTACAGGACCTGTGATGATGTCACATGGAGGGAGGAGTCAGGGTCACATGATCAGCTCCTCAGTGTATGCAGGGCTCTGCTGTGCTGGGTGTCATGGTGCTGGGTGAGGGGAGGTTATGTCAGGGGGTCACAGTGAGGTAATGGAGGCTGTATGTAGACAGGACACATCCTGGAAGCCGTGGACGGACATGGAGCAGATATCCTGGAAATCCAGGGATGAGCAGTGAAGTCTGAGGGGGCAGTAGCCACAGCTGTTTCTAGATTGTTCCAGAACTATTTACCCCGGCCACAGTAAGCGAGGGTCACTGAGCTTGTGAGGGGCAGTAAAGTCTGAGGGGGCCGGGAAGTGCATAGTATACACACAATATCATAGTGTGACACAAGAGCAGAGTTTGCAGTTTTCCTTACAAGTTTTCCATTGTTTTTTGCTTTTATCTGCACTGTTCATCCCCATTTAATAGCGGCTCCATGGACAATGCTACCAGGTGTGTGTCTTGTGAGGTAAATGCCTGCCTTGAGCAGCCGTTGGAGGGTGAATATGTCTGCACTCGATGTCAGCGTGTTACATATTTGGAAGCCCAGGTAACTGATCTAAATATGCAGCTCACAACACTCAGGAGCATTGCAAACCTGGAGAGGAGTTTAGAGCTCACTGAGCGGCTCTGGCTGGGGCCAGTGCTATGGAGGAGGGTGGAGGAGGGGAAGGTCAGGACCCAGAGGTAGGTAGCTGGGTAACAGAAGAAGGGGTAGGGGGAAATGTGTCAGGGAGCGCAGTCCTGATCTGGCACAACCTAGTAAATATGCCAGGCCAGGACTAGGCTCACTACAGCAGGATGTTGCTACTAGCAACCAGGAAAATGGCTGCTGTAGGAAGGAGGGAAATAGGGGTGCAGCAAAGGCCAGACAGATGTTGGTGGTAGGAGACTCTATAATTAGGCGAACAGACAGGGTCATCTGTCGCCGAGACTGTGAATGCCGAACAGTGCATTGTCTGCCGGGTGCTCGCGTTCGGCATATTGCGGGTCGGATAGACAGATTGCTGGGTGGGGCTCGGGAAAACCCAGATGTCATGGTGCACATTGGTACTAATGACAAGATTAGAGGCAGGTGGATGATTACAGGAAACTAGGAGAGAAGCTGAAGTCCAGGACCTCCAAGGTGTTGTTTTCAGAAATACTATCGGTGCCACGAGCGTCACTACAAAGACAGCAGGAGCTTAGGGAGATAAATCCGTGGCTTACAAATTGGTGCAGGAAGGAAGAGTTCAGGTTCATGGAGAACTGGGCCGACTTCTCAGTCGGCTACAGGCTCTAAGGTAGGGACGAGCTGCACCTCAATGGGGAGGGTGCAGCTGTGCTGGGGGAAAGAAATGGTCAGATGAATGGAGGAGCTTTTAAACTAGGGTCTGGGGGGAGGGAGGGTAGTGGAGCAAATAAGGGGATAAATAGAGCAGAAAAATATAGTGAGATGGTAGGGGTCAATGAAGGATTAGGGGGGCTGGGACATGCAAGGAAAATAGGGAAGCAGAGTAAGGAATGTGTTATTAGTATTAAATGTTTACTGGCAAATGCAAAAGTCCTGCAAACAAAATGAATGAATTGGAGACTCTTATGTCAACCATGGATTATGATGTGGTGGGCATTGTTAAAGAATGAATCTGGATTACAAGATGAGATTATTATTATTATTAGTATTATTAGTTTGAATTTGCTACACCTAACATAGAATAACATGTGTGAAGGCCATAGTCAGCGTAATGTGCCTTTAGATATAAAATGATATATTGGGTACTGGTACATTGCACAATGAATCAGTACTTATCTCTAAGAGAGTCCCCTGATGCACATGGCTCTGCATGTTCCACATTACATAAATTGATATTAAAAAGGTCCCTAGATTATGTAAGAATAAGATAAAGACCATCTTGGAGCATGCAGCATGCCAGGAATATCATCTTGCCATCCATTTGAATCAGGTGGTCTCTGATTTATGTAATACTAGCTGTAGTACCCGGGCATTGCCTGGGATAGTAACTGTCTCTCTGTATCTCTCCCAGTCTCTGTCTGTTTATCGCTGTTTGTCTGTCTCTCTGTCTCTTTCCTTGTCTATCTGTGTGTATGTCTCTGTCTGTCTGTTTCTATCTGTCTGTATTTGTATCAGTCTATCTGTCTCCATCTCTGTATCTGTCTCTCTATCTCTGTGTCTGTCTTTCTGTCTCTCTTTTTCCCCGTCTGTCTCTTTGCCCGTCTGTCTCTTTGCCCGCCTGTCTCTTTGCCCGCCTGTCTCTTTGCCCAGCTTTCTCTTTGCCCAGCTGTGTCTTTCCAGGGCTGTGTCTTTCCAGGGCTGCCTCTTTCCCATCTGTCTCTTTCCCTATCTGTCTCTTTCCAGGTCTGTCGCTTTGGTCATCTGTCTCTTTGCCCGTCTGTTGCTTTGCCCGTCTGTTGCTTTGCCCGTCTGTTGCTTTGCCCGTCTGTTGCTTTGCCCGTCTGTCTCTTTGCCCGTCTGTCCCTTTGCCCGTCTGTCTCTTTGCCCGGCTGTCTTTGTCCCCAGTTGTCTCTTTCATGTTCTGTCTCCTTGCCGTTCGGTCTCTTTGCCCGTCTGTTTCTTTCCCTGTCTGTCTCTTTCCCGATCTGTCTCTTTCCCTGTCTGTCTCTTTCCCTGTCTGTCTCTTTCCCGGTCTGTCTCTTTCCCGGTCTGTCTCTTTCCCGGTCTGTCTCTTTCCCGGTCTGTCTCTTTCCCTGTCTGTCTCTTTCCCCGTCTGTCTCTTTCCCCGTCTGTCTCTTTCCCCGTCTGTCTCTTTCCCCGTCTGTCTCTTTCCCCGTCTGTCTCTTTCCCCGTCTGTCTCTTTCCCCGTCTGTCTCTTTCCCCGTCTGTCTCTTTCCCCGTCTGTCTCTTTCCCCGTCTGTCTCTTTCCCCGTCTGTCTCTTTCCCCGTCTGTCTCTTTCCCCGTCTGTCTCTTTGCCCGTCTGTCTCTTTGCCCGTCTGTCTCTTTGCCCGTCTGTCTCTTTGCCCGTCTGTCTCTTTGCCCGTCTGTCTCTTTGCCCGTCTGTCTCTTTGCCCGTCTGTCTCTTTGCCCGTCTGTCTCTTTGCCCGTCTGTCTCTTTGCCCGTCTGTCTCTTTGCCCGTCTGTCTCTTTGCCGGGCTGTCTCTTTGCTCGTCTGTCTCTTTGCCCGTCTGTCTCTTTGCCGGGCTGTCTCTTTGCTCGTCTGTCTCTTTGCTCGTCTGTCTCTTTGCTCATCTGTCTCTTTGCTCATCTGTCTCGTCCCCCGTCTGTCTCTTTGCCCGGCTGTCTCTTTGCCCGGCTGTCTCTTTGCCCGGCTGTCTCTTTGCCCATTTGTCTCTTTGCCCATCTGTCTCTTTGCCCATCTGTCTCTTTCCAGGGCTGTCTCTTTCCAGGGCTGTCTCTTTCCAGGGCTGTCTCTTTCCAGGGCTGTCTCTTTCCAGGGCTGTCTCTGTCTGTCTCTATCTCTCTGTCTCTTTATCCGTCTGTCTCTTTCCACGTCTGTCTCTGTCTGTCTGTCTCTCTCTCTCTTTCTGTCTCTCTCTATCCGTCTTCCCACCGACATCTTTTTACCTCACACATAAGCTTCTTATACTAACAGTTTATTTTGTTCCTATAGCAACCACTATTCAGTTTAATGGAGGCAAGATTTAGAGTAACTGTAAAGCGCGAAGTTAAATTTTCCTGCCCAAACATAGTCTATGACGTTCCCTGAGTCACATGGAGTTACTGTGCAAAATTTCGTAAATGTAAATGCGACGGTGCGGATTCCTTTAGCGGACATACATACAGTGCTGGCCAAAAGTATTGGCACCCCTGCAATTCTGTCAGAAAATACTCAGTTTCTTCTTGAAAATGATTGCAATCTCAAATTCTTTGGTATTATCTTCATTTATTTTGCTTGCAATGAAAAAACACAAAAGAGAATGAAACAAAAATCAAATCATTGATCATTTCACACAAAACTCCAAAAATGGGCCAGATAAAAGTATTGGCACCCTTAGCCTAATACTTGGTTGCACAACCTTTAGCCAAAATCACTGCAAACAACCGCTTCCGGTAACCATTAATGAGTTTCTTACAATGCTCTGCAGGAATTTTAGACCATTCTTCTTTGGCAAACTGCTCCAGGTCCCTGAGATTTGAAGGGTGCCTTCTCCAAACTGCCATTTTGAGATCTCTCCACAGGTGTTCTATGGGATTCAGGTCTGGACTCATTGCTGGCCACTTTAGTAGTCTCCAGTACTTTCTCTCAAACTATTTTCTAGTGCTTTTTGAAGTGTGTTTTGGGTCATTGTCCTGCTGGAAGACCCATGACCTCTGAGGGAGACCCAGCTTTCTCACACTGGGCCCTACGTTATGCTGCAAAATTTGTTGGTAGTCTTCAGGCTTCATAATGCCATGCACACGGTCAAGCAGTCCAGTGCCAGAGGCAGCAAAGCAACCCCAAAACATCAGGGAACCTCTGCCATGTTTGACTGTAGGAACCGTGTTTTTTTCTTTTAATGCCTCTTTTTTTCCCTGTAACCTCTATGTTGATGGCTTTTCCCAAAAAGCTCTACTTTTGTCTCATCTGGCCAGAGAACATTCTTCCAAAACGTTTTAGGCTTTCTCAGGTAAGTTTTGGCAAACTCTAGCCTGGCCTTTTTATGTCTCAGGGTAAGAAGTGGGGTTTTCCTGGGTATCCTACCATACAGTCCCTTTTCATTCAGACGCCGACGGACAGTACGGGTTGAGACTGTGTACCCTCGGACTGCAGGGCAGCTTGAACTTGTTTGGATGTTAGTCGAGGTTCTTTATCCACCATCCGCATAATCTTGCGTTGAAATCTCTCGTCAATTTTTCTTTTCCTTCCACATCTAGGGAGGTTAGCCACAGTGCCATGGGCTTTAAACTTCTTGATGACACTGCGCACGTAGACACAGGAATTTTCAGGTTTTTGGAGATGGACTTGTAGCCTTGAGATTGCTCATGCTTCCTCACAATTTGGATTCTCAAGTCCTCAGACAGTTCTTTGGTCTTCTTTCTTTTCTCCATGCTTAATGTGGTACACACAAGGACACAGGACAGAGGTTGAGTCAACTTTAATCCATGTCAACTGGCTGCAAGTGTGATTTAGTTATTGCCAACACCTGTTAGGTGCCACAGGTAAGTTACAGGTGCTGTTAATTACACAAATCAGAGAAGCATCACATGATTTTTCAAACAGTGCCAATACTTTTGTCCACCCCTTTTTATGTTTGGTGTGGAATTATATCCAATTTGGCTTTTTGACAATTTTTTTTTTTTCATTGAAGACAAATTAAATGAAGATAATAATACCAAAGAATTTGTGATTGCAATTGTGACGCCCTGGCACAGCCAGGGTGTCACATAAAGAGTTAATCCTCCTTGGTAATATGATCTCACACGGTGCAGCACGACAAAGCACAGCCCCCAGTGTAAGGGAAAAGCAGAGGAGAGGGGAGGGGCTGGAGCAGAAAGTGTGTGGAGGCAGACAGGACGGAAGTCGGAAGCTGTGGCTCCCGGCTGGGAGTGAAGTGTGCTCTAAGAGGGCCGGGACAGGCCGTAGTGAGGAAGGGGCCAGAACAGGTAGCCGGAGCCGGGCGGTGGCCCCTCGGTGCCTGGGTACCCGGATCACTACAGGGGAGTGGATTCCCCGTTCCCGGCTGAGGAGCAGTGGAAGAGAGAGTGGAGAGAAAGACACTTGCTGCAGGGAAAGAACAACCAGGGCTGCTGCACCGTGTGTGGGACACTAACACCCCCGTACCGGAGGCCGCGGACACCGGCAATTTTTAGTTCACCAGTGACTCCGTGTGACTTTATTGTGAGTACACCCGTGCCCTCGGGCATCGCACTGCGGCACTGTCCCTGCGCCCCTGCACCCCACTGGGCCCCGGGATCACCAACCCCTACCCACGGAGGGGCAACACAACACCTGGCTGCTCCCATCACCATCCCCGGGATCCCCATCCAAAGCAGCGGTGGTGCAATCACCACAACCGTGGGTGGCGTCACGGACAATCTCCCTTACCCAAATCCCCTTTTACTGTGGAGCCTGGGATCACAGACCGGGTCACGCCATCGTGATACCCACAGAAGTGACTCTGTGGCCCGGATCTGAGTACCCCTGGTCCCCGGGCGAAACACAATCATTTTCAAGAAAAAACTGAGTATTATCTGACAGAATTGCAGGGGTGCCAAAACTTTTGGCCAGCACTGTACACACATACACTCAGCTTTATATATTAGATTTCACATGAACCAATCAGTAAAAATGATAAACAAGGGTGTAACCAATCATTATGTAATAGTGTTGGGATTGACCAATGAATGTTGGTGTACATTGACGTACATGTTAGAGCTTTGCAATAAATGACACCGTCATCTGTCATTGCTGACTTCCTCCCGCCAGCGAAGCATTCATTGGGCACGTGGCTCGTGGCTTTGCTGATTTCCATAACAGTTTTTGGTGGAAAATTGCGGCCTCACAACATCTCCCCCCACGGGAACAAGACTGGACGCAGGACAAAAGGTGGTAAGTAACCCCTTGTGTTACTGACTGCCTCCTGTGCTGTCCTTGTGGTTTGGGGTGTGTAGTGCAGGCATCCTGCTGCCTAGTACCCAATGAGTGTTGCTTTATATGTGCTATTGTCTGTAGGCGTATGAGTCTGTGTGTGTGTGTGTAATAATACTCTTACGGGGAGGCTGACAGAAGTGACACTGTATACAGGGGTCCAACTGTGAGAAAGGAGAAGGGGCCCTGTATACAGTGGTCTAACCGTGAGAAAGTTAGGGCCCCTGGGATGTTGCGAGCTGATCCATGTGAGGCGCCTCCAGCCAGGGACTGTTACCTGTTTGTTTTTGTCTATACCTGGGGACACCCGCGGAGATTGATGTGTATAGCAGTTGAAACTGAGGGTCTGAAACTCTAAAATTCATGTGCAAAGACCTACCCGGACCCTGACATGATTTGATAGACCAGGTCTGTCGCTCTTTGAGCTTGATAGACATACTCGGAGGAGACTGAGGTGAGTATAAGATCTAGATACGCATCACTATAGGCAGGGAACGGTCGTACACCATTTGAGGCTTCCGTTCAGAAGGGACGGAGCTGCTGGGTACGAGCCAGGGACTTTGTGGTTTCTGTGTATGGTAACCTTATAACTTTGTGTGATTGTAAAAACATTGCAACAAGTGAAGACTGATTGCAATGTCTGGAACTGACGTTTTGACTGACTGGCAGTTTTGCTGACAGGTTGTGATTTCTTGTATGTGTGTATGTGGATGACCTGCCATTTGTGATGACCACTGTCGGTTTGGTGTGAACACCGGTATGTTGTGTGACTTTGTAAAGACTGCTCTCACATCCTGGCTACTGACACTGACTGTCCCAGCCTCATGTCTGGCAGTTGCCAAATTTGTGACTTTGAAAGCCCTGAACGCTGCCAACTTTTACAGCAAGACACTGTCTCATCTCTGTGCAAGAAGTCGCTGGACGTGCTCCAACTAACCTTTCTCATCTTGCAATGTCCTGCTCTTGCTCACATTCTCAGAGAACTGATATATTATGCATACTGACATATTTTTGAGATGATGAATTTGTTTTTCCTGATCGCTAGTATTTGCATCTATAGTACTGATTTGGACGTTATTAGCCTGCCTTTTTTGATGTATGCAGTAAAGGGTTAATACCTTGTTTATCCAGGATAGGGGAGCCGTCTGTCCCTGACGCGCGGCCGTGTGTGTCTGTTTGCAAGCATGGTTACAACAGCGTCCTTAGCAGCGGAGACCTGGACTTACTCACTGACGTCACAGGAAGTTTTCTTCCCTCCTATCTCCACTGCGGACGCCGGGTGGCTGAATGCCTCTGCACTCAGAACACCGGCCGTGCGCAGTAACAGCTGGGCGTGATGTGGTGTGATGGGGCTTACACGGGAGGCTTATAAGGCTGCACATCTCCACACTTTTTTATCTGTCCCCCGAAGAAGCGTTGAGACGTGAAACACGTGTCGGGACGCTGGTCCCCACGCGCACCCCTGGTCCTATAATTACTAAATATGGGTGAGTTTTTACATTGTAATTTGACTGTTTTGACATGGCTGTTTAACTAGGGCAATTTTCTGCACCTGCCTTTTTACTCTGCCTTGTATACAGCATGACTTACCCATCCTATTATTAAAACATCTATCCAGGGGCACGTGGGGTCTTTTCTATTTCCCCTCTGCACTTTATATACCCGTTGATCTTTGTTTGTTTGTCTGATTTATACTATCTTGAAGCATTGTTATAATAAATATTTATATTGCATGAATTTTGGCTTCATGAGATGGTTTTTCACTAGCTAGCAAAATTTAAAGACTTCTCTCTTTTGTTCTGTGTTCTGATGTTCCTTGAAGTTGTTGCTTGACACGTGATATGAGATTCATGTCAGGTCCCTGTTTTCTTGTTCTCTATAATTTATTACTGTGTTTTTTCACAGCCTCTTCACAGGGTCCTATGGATCATAAGGCCCGTGAAAAACCGTGGGCCACACAATTGGATCGGGTACTTGAATCAGAGGGGGGTGATGTACATGTTTTGGGTTCCAGATCCGCTCTGGACCATATGAATAGCATGAAGTCATTATTAAATTTAAAAAAAACGCCTCTGGTGGAATGTTGCATTTACGAGGAGGTACTTGGTAGCTTGATTACAAGGGGACTACGTGTGAGGGTTTTTCCCTCCTTTACAGTCTCCGATGATTCTTTCAAAAAACGATGGGAAGAGGCAGCATCAACTTGCTCAAAAACGTTTATGCAGCTCCTTATTGAAATCAACGAGACCTCAATTAAGGAGGTGGAGAGCAACATTACTGAGACCCAAACACAGTTATCTTTAGAATTGTCACCTGATGAGTTAACTAAATTTAATCAATAATTGGAGAATGAATTTACGAAGTGGGAAAAAGAAATTCTGAGTACTAAGACCAGAAAGTATCAACGCGATGTGTCTGATTACAAACATGGTCAAGTATACTGGTGGCGAGGTGCTTCTGTCGCGGGCGGGGAGGAGGGTGTCAGCACACCGCGCTCACCCCTTCTGCTCGGGTCCGGCAGTTGCTCCTGGTGGCTCGAGCCGCGGGCCGGATCCCGGGGTGTCTCGAGCGACACTCCTCGCCCGTGAATGAAAAGGGGGGTGGTTGTTGGGGTTATAGTTCGTGACGCCACCCACGGTTGTGGTGATTGCACCACCGCTGCTTTGGATGGGGATCCCGGGGATGGTGATGGGAGCAGCCAGGTGTTGTGTTGCCCCTCCGTGGGTAGGGATTGGTGATCCCGGGGCCCGGTGGAGAGATGTAAAGTGCAGGGCCTGGAGGGCGCAGGGACGCGGGGGCAGCGCTGTGCCTTGCGGCACTATGGTACTCACTCAGCCTGACACGGACACAGTTTGTACGGTAAACCAACGGCTGGTAGGACGGTCCCACAGACGGCTGCACCTGCACTCCCGGTAGGTGACGGTGACTTCTCTCTTCCTTGCACCTGTGTTGTCTGGTGGTATCGGTGGATTCCCTCCGGTTACCCGCTCCCCGACTGCAATCTGGGCCGGAGGAGCTCTACACTTTGCCCGCAGGCGCTGGCCCTGGGGAAACTGGTGCCTTGGCGGTGGCGGTGTCTCCCCGTTAATGGTCGGGCTGTTGCCGTCAATCGGGACTTCGTTGTTGGGGGATCTGCGTCCCCGTCACTGACGGATTCGGCAAATTGGGCGACTCCTAGCCTTGCCGGGGTCCGAGAGGCCCCTGCCCTGGTGCTGACTGTCCTTCGGAACACTGCTCCAGACCACCGGGCACACAGCCAACGGGGTCCTTCCAGGAACTTGCGAACGGTCCCACTCCGGACAGTCACCGCCGTCGCTGACCTTGCTGTTCTAGCCCTACACACAGCTGGGCTCTCAGGCTTTCCTTCCTTCTGTTACTTTTCTTGCTTTTCCTCCTTTACTACTTTCCTTACTTTCACCTTCACTTCTGGTTGTTTACTCTAGCCCCTGCCTGGGCTACTCCTCACTCCTTCCACTTCCTCCTCCCTGACTAGACTGCCTGGTCACTTCCCGCCTCCAGAGTTGTGAGCTCCTCGGTGGGCGGAGCCAACCGCCTGGCCCACCCCCTGGTGTGCATCATCAACCTCTGGAGGAAGGCAACAAGGATTTTTGGTTAGCAGATGTGCCTACCTGGAGTGTGGGGTGTGGTGGTGTTGTGACCCGTGTCCCCTGGCTTGCCCAGGGCGACACATTCCCCCTTAGCAAAATGCAGACCGTCCGCGGGCTGCCGTCCTACACCGGTTTTATTTTTCTGTAAAAAGGGGATAACAAGGGTTAAACAAAACATAAATGACATTTTTAATCAAACTCTTCCCAAGACGGGAGGCACATTTTCTTAAACGTTGCAACGGTGTACGGTCACGGTTTCCGCTCTCTCCCACCCAAGCAACCTGGCCCTGATGCTGCCCCTAAAACCCAGGCAGCACCCCTTGACCCACAGTCCAGCACAAGTCACCCGAGCGGGATCTGTCCTTCCCCTCCAGAGGGTGGCCACCGGTTCCTTTGGTGGCTGGGCCCTGGCCTGCTCTGCTCAGGGCCCTCCCTCCAACCTGCCTCTCCGGAGGCGGCATTGCGGAAACGGTAACGGTACCCAACATATTTACAAGCCACTTAACGTTTGTGGTGCCCTGCAGAGTTCACGGGCTTGTCCATGGATAGTTCCCATGCATTTTAAACGGTCCCCACGGGGACAACGGTGCCGGCTCCTGCCGGTTCAATCAAGCAGACAATCAGGTGATAAACTCGGGTAATCATTTTTCATTTTCAAAACTTTCAACTTTTCAAACACACACAAATAACTCAGTGGTGGTCCCCACGGGGGACGGTGCAACGGGCATCCGCTGCCCTACTCCGGTCCTGCTGCTGCTTCCTCCGAGGGAGGGGGTGCAGAGCTCACCTTGCTCTCCGGGCTGCCCTTCAGCTTTACGTCCAGGGCAAACCACCCCCTCTCTCCGCAGTGCCGAGTGTAACGCACCATGTCCCCTGGTATTAGATTGCGGCCAGGATGCTCTTCGGGCAGGTGAGCATGCACATCCCGCTGGGCTACAAACACCTCGGCCTCCAGGCCCGGTTCGTATATGAACCCGTAGCCCCGGCGGATATCAAAGCGCCGCACCTGCCCCTCGTAGAACGGGCCCCGGACACGGAAGGTCGCTTGCCGCAGGTTCTCCTTTTCCCGGATGGCTCGGGCTACCAGCTCGGCTTTTCTTCGCTCCCTCTCCGCGATTTCCAGGCCCAGCTTGGTCGGCTCCCTGTCCCAGTATGGCTCCGGCGCACGGGTTGAGCCCCGCGGGACATCCAGTACGTTACCCACTGTCAGAAAGGTGGGCGGCGTATCCCGCGGTGTCATGGCCTTGGGCGCTGCCTTGCAGCAGCAACCCGGCGCCACCTCAGCCGAGGTGTGGGGGATGGGCACAGGGGCTTTCCGCAGTTGGGCCTTCGGCTCGGAGCGGGTCATCGGCTCCGGCTCGGGGAACTGCTCGGGGACTGTCTCTGGCACAATCTTCGGGGCCTTCCATGGCAATGCCTCCGGCTTGCTTCGGGCTCCGGCTACAGGTCGGTCCGCTGGGGCGGACGGGCTGGGTATCGCTACCGGTTGCGGTGGTAGCGGGCCTAGTGGCGGGGTCACGGCCTCCGGGACGGGTGGCGAAGGAGGCAACGGGGGGAGAGGGCTTGGACCGGGTCCCTCAGCCGCAGCGACCGGTCCCTCCGGGACATAGGGGCGTGGGTCACTCACCCTCCCTTCCTCCGCTTCCTCCTCGCGTCTCCGCACGGCTGCCACAACGTCCGCCATGTCGGTCTCCCACTCCTCCATGAGGAGCTGCATCTTGACCTGCAGCCTTAGGTGGAGCTGCGCGGTCCGGATCTCCACCCACGCTGCGGTTCCCGGTGCGGGGGCCACGGTGTTTCGGGACGGCATCCACATGGTATCTTTGCTGTTTGCTTCCAGGAACGGTTTTCTGGCAAGGTCCTGGCGTCCCTGCTTTTATAGCGGCGACTACATGCCGCCAGCCGCCATTGCGTCCCCCTTAGCTCTTTTCCGGCCCCTCCTCTCTCGGGGCGGGGTTCGCGCTTCTACTGCTCGAGAAGACGCTCGAGCGGGAACTTTTCGCGCCAAAGATGGCGGCTTCTGAAATTTTTCTGCCGGATATCTCCGGCGGTCACAAGGCGCACCTCTACCTGACGGCAGAGCGGTAAGATCCTGTTCGTGACGCCAAGTTGTCGCGGGCGGAGAGGAGGGTGTCAGCACACCGCGCTCACCCCTTCTGCTCGGGTCCGGCAGTTGCTCCTGGTGGCTCGAGCCGCGGGCCGGATCCCGGGGTGTCTCGAGCGACACTCCTCGCCCGTGAGTGAAAAGGGGGGTGGTTGTTGGGGTTATAGTTCGTGACGCCACCCACGGTTGTGGTGATTGCACCACCGCTGCTTTGGATGGGGATCCCGGGGATGGTGATGGGAGCAGCCAGGTGTTGTGTTGCCCCTCCGTGGGTAGGGGTTGGTGATCCCGGGGCCCGGTGGAGAGATGTAAAGTGCAGGGCCTTGAGGGCGCAGGGACGCGGGGGCAGCGCTGTGCCTTGCGGCACTATGGTACTCACTCAGCCTGACACGGACACAGTTTGTACGGTAAACCAACGGCTGGTAGGACGGTCCCACAGACGGCTGCACCTGCACTCCCGGTAGGTGACGGTGACTTCTCTCTTCCTTGCACCTGTGTTGTCTGGTGGTATCGGTGGATTCCCTCCGGTTACCCGCTCCCCGACTGCAATCTGGGCCGGAGGAGCTCTACACTTTGCCCGCAGGCGCTGGCCCTGGGGAAACTGGTGCCTTGGCGGTGGCGGTGTCTCCCCGTTAATGGTCGGACTGTTGCCGTCAATCGGGACTTCGTTGTTGGGGGATCTGCGTCCCCGTCACTGACGGATTCGGCAAATTGGGCGACTCCTAGCCTTGCCGGGGTCCGAGAGGCCCCTGCCCTGGTGCTGACTGTCCTTCGGAACACTGCTCCAGACCACCGGGCACACAGCCAACGGGGTCCTTCCAGGAACTTCCGAACGGTCCCACTCCGGACAGTCACCGCCGTCGCTGACCTTGCTGTTCTAGCCCTACACACAGCTGGGCTCTCAGGCTTTCCTTCCTTCTGTTACTTTTCTTGCTTTTCCTCCTTTACTACTTTCCTTACTTTCACCTTCACTTCTGGTTGTTTACTCTAGCCCCTGCCTGGGCTACTCCTCACTCCTTCCACTTCCTCCTCCCTGACTAGACTGCCTGGTCACTTCCCGCCTCCAGAGTTGTGAGCTCCTCGGTGGGCGGAGCCAACCGCCTGGCCCACCCCCTGGTGTGCATCATCAACCTCTGGAGGAAGGCAACAAGGATTTTTGGTTAGCAGATGTGCCTACCTGGAGTGTGGGGTGTGGTGGTGTTGTGACCCGTGTCCCCTGGCTTGCCCAGGGCGACACACTTCACTCAGCAAAAAAAAGAAACATCATGCATCATCAATGTCAATATCTGCATCATCTGCTTCTTCATTGGATGAGGAGGGTGTAGCAGACAATATTGGATCTCTATGACCTAACACGAGAGCTGCCCATGCAAAAAATAGATTTAAAACCCCTGGTGGTGTCCGTGGTGCTTATCCTCCATCTAGTGAAAAAGATGGGAACACAGGTCGTGAGGTAATTAATTTATCTAAACATCAATTAACCAGCTCCCAGATTGAAGTTCTTCAACTGGGTTTGACTTTTGTTCCCCAATCTAATTTTGATTTATTTTCAATAATTAAAGGAGTTGTCCAACATAAACTCCAAAAAAAAAATTAAGTTAATCTGTGCTGTCTTGTCATATAAAACACCCCCTACATTATTTTTTTGTTTTCTAACTTTTGTTTCTCTTGATTTTTCACTTTATTCTCTGCAGCTCCTTGTTTACATTCAGCACAACCTAACATGACATGTTTGACTGCCAAACCCACAGTCACAGCTGGCACCGCCCCCGGCCTCAGTGTCCAGCCACACCCTCTGCACACACACATTGCTGGACAAACACAGGGTTGCCCTCTCTGTCTAGGACACTGTGAGTGCTGTTTTCCCAACAGTGTCCTCAGTTCATTATGTTGTATGGTGCTTGGGCAACTGTGACCCCCCCCTCCCCCGTGCTCTGTCTCTGTGATGAATGCAGCCTCCTGTGCTCCTCGCTTCTGAATACAGTCAGAAGCAGGGATGTCACTTGACACCAGCGAACAACAGCACTGAGCTCTGTATAGCTCAGCTGTAAGGACACTGCAATCATCACAGCAAGGAGAAGAGACAGCATGCTGCACGAGTGAGAAGGCAGAGCGAGCAGAGGGGGAGGGGGCAGAGAAGAGTGCACTGCTGACAGAGTGGGGGGCTAGAGAAGAGATCATGGGTTACACAGCAGGGGGGCAGAGACGAGACTTCATGGGGGTGAGAGACAGGGGAGTGCTGGGGGCAGAGGAGACAGTGCAGTGGGAGAGAGTGCATGAGGTGGGATAATGTATATTATATAACTCTAGGTGTGTGTGTGTGTGTGTGTGTGTGTGTGTGTGTATCCTATAGACTCACGTTAGGGGCTATATATAATGTTCATTACATAGTATTAATTTATCTACAGGTGCTGGGACAGTATACTGACAGGAGGGAATGTGTTAGTGATGGGTAGCTCCTGAACGAGCCGGCTCTAAGAGCCGGCTCTTCATAGTGAATCATATGAGTCGGCTCCTGGCAGGGGCCAATTGAAATGTAAACGGCTCTTTGCCAGTTCCGTTCCACAGTCAGTCCCCTCTTGCCCCGCCGCTCCCCTCTTGCCCCTCCCCTCCCGGCCTCTCCCTCCCGGCAGTAGTCACTCTGATTTTATCCAGGAGACTGAGAATGCATGCTCCTCCTGCTGCCGCACATAGCACTGACTCACAGCCCCGCCCCCTCCAATCTGTGACAAGCAGCAGTCAGGCAGTCAGGCACTTTATTAAAGGAACACTGACATCTGGATTTAGCCTGATTCTTTGTAAATCCTCACTGAGCGAGGGAGAAACAGCGGATGTAAATGTGCGTCACTTGTTCTCTCCCATTCACTTGAATGGAAGAGAACAAATGATCCAGCGATGCATATGGGCAGGGCAGATAAGGATCTCCTCTGCAAACATCCCATCGCTGGATCGAGCATCACTGGATCGCAGGCTCGGGTGCTGCAGCGACTGTGTAAATGCACCATTAGCTAGTGCAGCTTGGAATGGTTCTGTTGTTTCTGGTGAATAACCTCCCAGCAGCCCCTGTTACATGACCCTGGAATTGCTGACTCCGGTCTTCCTTCCGTCTCCTTCCCCCATTCCCATTCTTATCTAAAATGACTACGCAGACACCGAATATCTTTTGGATAATTCTGGCCATAGCAGCCATTTTATTAACATAAATACATAACCAATAAAATTGCAATATGGTAAGGTCTTTGAAGCTACAACCCTGGTGATTCCCATAAACCGAACCATAAAACCAACTTGCTCCCAGCCGTTACCCACACTGGCTCAGGCGCACCAAACTGTAAGGGTTAATCCTTCATTAACCCCAACACACCCACAGGGGCCCCGATATCCCCGTCGGAATTCCCCTCCAAATCACCAGGTGACCAGCAATTGTGCCAATGAGGGGATCCACACCCGTATGGATTCCCCGAACAATTTTAAACCAACTTCAAGGACCCACCAATAATACGCCACAACGAAGGCACCTTGATAACCTTCAAGTGCCTGAGACCCCCCTCAACCTCAGGGCCCTTTCAATACCTCCCTGCAGGCCAAGGGCCCACAAATCGATCCCTACCGCATTTAAGTGTACCCCGTCCGCCAACCAAAATTCCTCTTCCGTCCTTTCCAACTCCACATGCCGGATACAAACACCCCCATTCCGACTAACAAACTTTGAAATCGCCCTATTAACCTTTGCCCGCGCCTTGTTCAGCCTCTCAACAGACCGCGCTTTCCGCCAACTCCTTCTCGCCACCATCTCTGACCAAACCACCGTAATCCCTGGAAAAGACACCCATAGCCGCAACAAGTCGTGCTTGATGTCTTTTATTAGGATTCTGAAAGGCCTTTCCCCTAGATCGTTCCCCCCAACGTGTAAGACCAACACTTCAGGAGGCCTGTCTAATCGGGCATGTTTATGCACCTCTTGTAACACCCTGCTCCACCCTAACCCCCGAACCCCGAGCCATCGTACGAGAGCCACGTCCCTGGCGAAGCCTAACTGTCTCCCGTTCCTTCTCGCATCCGCTCGCCGGGCTCCCCAATACACGTAGGAATGGCCCAGGATCCAGACCAGCGGGGGGGAGGGAAGGGGTGTTTCTGCAATACAAAAACACAAACAAACAACCATTTTAGTGCCTGATACCCTCAAACAAAACACCAACACCCCGGCCGCCCCCCCCCCCCCATGCACCGTAAGAGTCCCCACTCAGTTTCCGACCACCGCCTGGGGGCGGACGTATAACTTAAAGCGCCCCGACTTCCACCTACCAATCTGTTTAACCGCGTCTTCAGACAAACCGCACATGGATGCTTCTGTTGCCGCCCCTATGCGAAAAGAAAGCGATCCGAAAGACTTAGGATCTAACCCCAACGACTTCAAACACGCCCTGAAAACACTCACAAACTGATATCGTGATAAGAAAGACCCGTCGTCATGACATAACAGCGGGCCGTCCACCTTTTTACGAATCTGTTCAAAATTCTTGAAACACCTCAACGGGCACATATCCGATCCCCTAACCGCTCCCAAACACACTCGCTTCCCTGCCCCCCGTTGATCAGTTTTAGATTTACTTATCCAAAATTCAATTCCCCTGTCCACCGCCATAATGTCACCACGACTCAAACCCCCAGGGGACAACTTACTGGGAGATACCAATTCCCCCACCCGCAAGGCTCCAAAAAACGCCAATGAAAATGCCAACCTAAACAAATGTTCCTCAAACGGAGATGTACAGACCTCCCCCAACACCCCACCCAGCCGTTCCAATAATCCGAATGACACTGGTCGTCTACCATCCAGTAGCTTTCGTCCTCTGCGAAAACCCTTCAACGCCTGTACAACCAAAAAACACTTAGTTAAATCTCGTAACCCTCGTAACCGGAAACCAAATGCTAACCCTGCCATGAAACGATTTGCCTTCGCAACCGACCACCCTGCTACCGCCGCTTCCCCCAACTTTTCCAACAATATTCCCAACTGATCCTCTTCAGAAAAATCCCCACCCTGCAACCATTGCTCCCACAGCCCCCATGCTGCCTGATATGCTGTCCACGTGTTACCCGACAAGGACGCCCGAATTAGCGGTCCCGCTGCCCGAAGACCACGTTCCAAAGGTGTGCTGGGCACTCCAACCCGCTGGACTCTGCCTCTGGTGCGCAAACCCGGAACCGATCCCACTGAAACGAGAGAGGGAATCAGCTATTAGGTTCTGAACACCTGGCACATGAGTCGCCGTAATACATGCGTTAATTTGCAGACAAACCAATACCAATTCCCGTAACACCCGAACGACCGGAGGAGAGGACGCCGAAAACTGATTAATCGCCAGCACCACCCCCATGTTGTCACAGTTAAAACGAATCTTCTTGTTTGCCAACTGGCCTCTCCAAAGATGAAGTGCCACCATTATTGGAAAAATTTCCAATAGCGCCACATTCTTTGTCAAGCCTGCAGCCGTCCAGTTGTCCGGCCACCGACCCACACACCACTGACCCTGGAAGAAAGCTCCGAAACCTGAACTGCCCGCCGCATCCGTAAACAACTCCAAGTCAAAATTGTCCACTGCATCTTCCATGATCAGGGAACGACCGTTGTAGTGTTCCAAAAACTGTCCCCAAACTGCTAAGTCCGCTTTGTGGTCTGCTGATAACCGAACGTAATGGTGCGGAGAAAGCACCCCCGCCGTTGCCCTGGCAAGTTGTCGCGAAAAAATCCGGCCCATTGGCATCACCCGACAAGCAAAGTTAAGTTTTCCCAGTAGGGACTGCACTTCCCTTAATTGCAGTTTCTTCACCCGCCGTGCCCTTGCCACCTCGTCCCTCATGGCCGCAACCTTGTCCTCAGGAAGCCGGACTTCCCAGGCCACTGAATCGATTACAATGCCCAGAAAACTTAAACTAGTAGTCGGTCCCACCGTTTTTTCAGGCGCCAAGGGGACCCCAAATCGGTCCGCAACCCACTCCATAGTTGCCAAGATCCCGGCACACTGCGCCGAATCGGCAGGACCTACACACAAAAAATCATCGAGGTAATGTACCAATGCTGACAAGCCCGAAACGTCCCGAACAACCCACTCCAAAAAACAACTAAACGTTTCGAAAAATGCACATGAGATTGAGCACCCCATGGGCAAACAACGATCTACAAATACGCCCCCTCCCAAAAGCAACCCAACAACCGGACACAATCTGCATGCACTGGCAAAAGCCGAAAAGCTGATTCAATATCCGTCTTAGCCATAAGTGCCCCCTTTCCACATTTTTTTTACCCATCTTGTGGCCTCATCAAATGACGTATAAACCACCGAACACAGTTCAGCCGGTATCCCGTCATTTACCGACCTACCTCTTGGGTAAGACAGATGGTGAATCAGCCGGAATTTTCCCGGCTCCTTTTTTGGCACCACCCCCAACGGCGAGACCACCAGATCAGGAAAAGGAGGGGCCTGGAACGGCCCCGCCATCCTCCCCAAAGCCACTTCCTTGCCTAATTTTTCGGCCACGACCACCGAATGCTGGTAAGCTGACAAAAGGTTCTTCGTCGCCGCCGGCACATTAAAATTGGGAGCCGGAATTCTGAAACCCTCCCCAAATCCCAACCACAAAACTTCAGCTTTCTCCCTATCAGGGTACCTATTTAGGTACGGAAGCATCGCGGCTAAGCTCACCGGCGTCAGACCCTTGGGTATGAGTAGTGCCGGGCTTGGATTTGCCTTTCTTAAAGCACTTTGCCGCTCCATGTGAGGTCCCATTACAATGGGTACAGAGGTGCTTAAAACGGCAGGTGGCCCCGAACTTGCATTGCCCCTCATTGAATTGCCAACACACGCCGGGCTTTTGCGATCCCCCCTGACCTTGTTGACTCCCGGCACCCTGCGTTCCGGACTGGCCGGCAGACCCGGCCCCGCCCTGAAAGGGCTGGCCATACCTCGACGGCGCCATAACCCGTAACCACAACCCGATGTCCTTTTGGTCCCATCTAATAGAAGGTCGAACGGCCTTCCGCTGACGAAACTGTTCGTCATACCTAAGCCATGTCTGTCCCCCATACACCCTGTAAGCCTCTCCAATAGAGTCCATATAGCAAAACAAATGTGAACAGTTCTCCGGCGCCTTTTCGCCTATCACACTCGCCAAAATAGCAAAAGCCTGCAACCAATTAGTGAACGTCTGGGGGATCAAGCGCCATCGCCGCTTCTTCTCCTCTTCTTTCTTGCTATCATCCTTTTTACCTTTGTCCAAATTAAATTTTGCCAACGGCAGCAGGGAGAAGATCTCTACGTATTCATCCTTCCATATCTTCTCCCTCACCTCTGTCTTAGGATGGGAACCCAAGGGACCCTCAAAACAGACGAAAACCTCGCCCCGCGCCCGATCATCTAAATGAAGCCTGTCCCCCTTATTCTTTTCCGTCTGAACCGACACCGACACCGGGGAAGCAATACCTGCAACCGGCGTTTCACTAATGCCCAAGGGAGGTGGATTAATCCAAGCCCCCACTGGCCCTGAGTGTTCCCGTGCCCCCCCAATCCGCTCCAGCAACGTACGCACACAACCTATAAGCTCTACCACCTCCCCCCCTCCTGACACATATCCTCCACCCCCCGTGGGTATCCCCTGCCTAAACCCTGGGTGACCTACATCCCCCCTTGCATTCTGTACCTGACAATACTGGGCAGACAAACAAGACATAGAACCATACTCACCGGGCTGCACGAGGGTAGAGGCCCCGTCAGCCGGACCACCAGACTCCTGACGTCCCTCCGGCTGCTCTGTAGACTCCCGGCTCCGCACCTCCGCTTCGCCGCCGTTGGCCCCTGCTGCTGCAGGGCCGGAAGATCCCTCCAGGAGCTGATCCTGTGGCTGATGTCCGCCCCCCCAGCCGGCTGCAACAGGGGGCTGTCTGCGGTCCTCTGGATCCTGCCGACGCAGCTCCCACATCCCACTCCACGGGGCCCCCCCGTCATTCGGGGCCTCTGCTGATGAGGGCCCTGCGCGCCAGGCCCGGTGCACTACCGATCCCAGCCGTCTTGATCCGCCCCCTCCGCTGGGGCCCGCCCCCTCATCCGACCTCCACCGCAGACAGGGCTCAGGGCGCTCGGCAGGCACATCACCAGAGCGCCCCGCCGCAGCTCCGACATCCACCGTTGACACAGTGGGAGCAGGCCCCGCCCCCAACTCCAGCAGAGGCCTGCTCTCCACCGCTGGACCCGGCCGCACTCTTGAATTCCTCCCAGACCGGGGCCTGCTGGACTTTTTTGCACATGGCGCCCGGCCTGGAGTGTCCCCGGAGGGGCTTCTAGTGCGTCGCTGGGCCCGGGGAGTCACCTCAGGGGATAACCGCTCCGGCGGTCTGGATCTACGGAGGCGCCGCTCACGTGGGGGGGGAGCCCCCACCGCCTCCCGACTCCCTCCGATGAGTCCCTGCACAGACGCCTGCAGCCAGCCTGGAGGATGGTCGCCAGCCGCCGCTCTCAGCCGCTCCAGGATTTGTTCCACCGACTCCATTGCCGCAGGTAAGGTGGCTGCGACTCTTCCTTCAGCCAGGGGAGCGGGAAAGTGCCGCTCCTCCCCTTTGGCCATCCAATCCTTTAAAAACGGGCTCGCTCCCCCTCCCCCCACCCATGACACCCTGACCTCCCCACCAATCAGGGGTCATGCAGGCCTCCACAAATGCCCCGGGGGAGGGGGGGGGCAATGCTCCGTCCTCTCTTGATCGCAGTGCCAATCTGAGGGACCACCTTCATGCACAAAACTAGCACTATACAAGGCAGTGCAGCCTCTCACATCACATCCCATTCTGCATACAATTGCCAGTAGTGTTGAGCTAATTGAATTGCACTTGTTTGATTTCTGCACTTTTTTTATCAAACCTTTCTCGTTTTGTGCGGTGCTGGCAATTTCCAACACTTTGTGTGGTCCAATTTGAATGTTTAAATTAAACCGCATTGTGAATATACGCGATACTGCGGCTAAAATCGCTAATATTCGCTATTTTAGCGGCCGCATTGTGTTTATTCGCAATGCGGTTCAATACTGACCTGTACAAAAATGGCTCTCGGCACAGGACAACTTCCATGGAAACCCATGTAAACAGTTTCATAGGTTTTTATGGAATACCAGCAGGATTGAAGCAGAATTTTTAAAATAAGTATATGGAGAATATATCTATTATAAAAAGTTCTCCTCAGTTAATGGCACTTGCCCATGTGATCCAACCCCTTTACTGCCATTATATTAGTGATGGCAGAAGACATTGGTCCTTGATGGGACACCAAAAAAACTGTCTTTTCCAAAACAGCTAATAACAGAGGAAATAAACTGAATCCGTCCATCCAGGCTATGGCACTTAGTTTATCCAATGGGCCCTAGAGACACTTTTCGGCTGCCTTCACACTTTGTGGATTTGCAGCGGCGTTTCCAGCAGATCATCAGCGTGGAAATTCCATGGCATTTACAGAAGCCGACAGCGGCAATGGCTTTATCCAAAACACATTCTCACTTCATGGAAAACTTCAGAATGTGACGTGAGGTGTGAAACTGGCTTCAGCAGCGTCACTATGTGCAGAGTATCCGATATGCCACATTCATTGCAGTCAATGGACGGGGGAATTCCGCAGCAGATTCCTTCTCTAAATCCGCCTGGATGCAGAGGCCACATTGGACACTGCAGATTTGCTGCAGACTGTTTGCAGCAGACACAGCCCACAGCGAACTCGCCAAGTGTGAATGGGCTCTACAATGTGGCGCTGAGGATTAGGATCTTGTTGCTATTTTGCATGTTCATTTTGTGTTTGTTAAAGTTTTTACAGCAAATAATATAAAATCTGGATATTCTGGAAACTATTCTGTTTTATGTCATAAATTGGCACGTGTAGATTTTTACTAAAAGGTACAATCATGGGGTAAAACATACCAGAATTTGGCTTCAAATTTAAAGCCAAAGGTAATAGGAAATGACGAGCCGTTTTCAGAGCCAAAAGACCCGGCTCACCAAAAAACCGCATTTTACCCATCACTACTGAGGAGCTGATCATGTGACCCCTGACTCCTCCCCTCCATGTGACATCATCACAGGTCCTGGAAGCACAGAGCAGCCACATGTATACTGTGCGGCTGTTACGCTAGATGCGGGGGTTGGGAAGCACCAAGCGAACAGCAAAAAGGAAGGTAACGGAAACCCTGTGTCTAGGGAAACTAAACTAGACTAAACCTACTGCTGGGCCCTCACCACCATAGATAGGTTCCGCACCTCTGCGCCGAGCCGGATACCTGACCCTAGCTATAACTACTGCTGCTCCCTGGGTCCTCACCACCATAGATAGGTTCCTCACCTCTGCCCCGAGCCGGATACCTGACCCTAGCTATAACTACTGCTGGTCCCTGGGCCCTCACCACCATAGATAGGTTCCGCACCTCTGCGCCGAGCCGGATACCTGACCCTAGCTATAACTACTGCTGGTCCCTGGGTCCTCACCACCATAGATAGGTTCCTCACCTCTGCCCCGAGCCGGATACCTGACCCTAGCTATAACTACTGCTGGTCCCTGGGCCCTCACCACCATAGATAGGTTCCTCACCTCTGCCCCGAGCCGGATACCTGACCCTAGCTATAACTACTGCTGGTCCCTGGGCCCTCACCACCATAGATAGGTTCCTCACCTCTGCCCCGAGCCGGATACCTGACCCTAGCTATAACTACTGCTGGTCCCTGGGTCCTCACCACCATAGATAGGTTCCGCACCTCTGCCCCGAGCCGGATACCTGACCCTAGCTATAACTACTGCTGGTCCCTGGGTCCTCACCACCATAGATAGGTTCCGCACCTCTGCCCCGAGCCGGATACCTGACCCTAGCTATAACTACTGCTGGTCCCTGGGTCCTCACCACCATAGATAGGTTCCGCACCTCTGCCCCGAGCCGGATACCTGACCCTAGATATAACTACTGCTGGTCCCTGGGCCCTCACCACCATAGATAGGTTCCGCACCTCTGCCCCGAGCCGGATACCTGACCCTAGCTATAACTACTGCTGGTCCCTGGGCCCTCACCACCATAGATAGGTTCCGCACCTCTGCCCCGAGCCGGATACCTGACCCTAGCTATAACTACTGCTGGTCCCTGGGCCCTCACCACCATAGAGAGGTTCCTCACCTCTGCGCCGAGCCGGATACCTGACCCTAGCTATAACTACTGCTGGTCCTGGGCCCTCACCACCATAGATAGGTTCCGCACCTCTGCGCCGAGCCGGATACCTGACCCTAGCTATAACTACTGCTGGTCCCTGGGCCCTCACCACCATAGATAGGTTCCGCACCTCTGCCCCGAGCCGGACACCTGACCCTAGCTATAACTACTGCTGGTCCCTGGGCCCTCACCACCATAGATAGGTTCCGCACCTCTGCGCCGAGCCGGATACCTGACCCTAGCTATAACTACTGCTGGTCCCTGGGCCCTCACCACCATAGATAGGTTCCGCACCTCTGCCCCGAGCCGGACACCTGACCCTAGCTATAACTACTGCTGGTCCCTGGGCCCTCACCACCATAGATAGGTTCCGCACCTCTGCCCCGAGCCGGACACCTGACCCTAGCTATAACTACTGCTGGTCCCTGGGTCCTCACCACCATAGATAGGTTCCGCACCTCTGCCCCGAGCCGGATACCTGACCCTAGCTATAACTACTGCTGGTCCCTGGGTCCTCACCACCATAGATAGGTTCCGCACCTCTGCCCCGAGCCGGATACCTGACCCTAGCTATAACTACTGCTGGTCCCTGGGTCCTCACCACCATAGATAGGTTCCGCACCTCTGCGCCGAGCCGGATACCTGACCCTAGCTATAACTACTGCTGGTCCCTGGGCCCTCACCACCATAGATAGGTTCCGCACCTCTGCCCCGAGCCGGATACCTGACCCTAGCTATAACTACTGCTGGTCCCTGGGCCCTCACCACCATAGAGAGGTTCCGCACCTCTGCGCCGAGCCGGATACCTGACCCTAGCTATAACTACTGCTGGTCCCTGGGCCCTCACCACCATAGATAGGTTCCGCACCTCTGCCCCGAGCCGGATACCTGACCCTAGCTATAACTACTGCTGGTCCCTGGGCCCTCACCACCATAGATAGGTTCCGCACCTCTGCCCCGAGCCGGATACCTGACCCTAGCTATAACTACTGCTGGTCCCTGGGCCCTCACCACCATAGATAGGTTCCGCACCTCTGCCCCGAGCCGGATACCTGACCCTAGCTATAACTACTGCTGGTCCCTGGGCCCTCACCACCATAGATAGGTTCCGCACCTCTGCCCCGAGCCGGATACCTGACCCTAGCTATAACTACTGCTGGTCCCTGGGCCCTCACCACCATAGATAGGTTCCGCACCTCTGCCCCGAGCCGGATACCTGACCCTAGCTATAACTACTGCTGGTCCCTGGGCCCTCACCACCATAGATAGGTTCCGCACCTCTGCCCCGAGCCGGATACCTGACCCTAGCTATAACTACTGCTGGTCCCTGGGCCCTCACCACCATAGATAGGTTCCGCACCTCTGCGCCGAGCCGGATACCTGACCCTAGATATAACTACTGCTGGTCCCTGGGCCCTCACCACCATAGATAGGTTCCTCACCTCTGCCCCGAGCCGGATACCTGACCCTAGCTATAACTACTGCTGGTCCCTGGGCCCTCACCACCATAGATAGGTTCCTCACCTCTGCCCCGAGCCGGATACCTGACCCTAGCTATAACTACTGCTGGTCCCTGGGCCCTCACCACCATAGATAGGTTCCGCACCTCTGCGCCGAGCCGGATACCTGACCCTAGCTATAACTACTGCTGGTCCCTGGGTCCTCACCACCATAGATAGGTTCCTTACCTCTGCCCCGAGCCGGATACCTGACCCTAGATATAACTACTGCTGGTCCCTGGGTCCTCACCACCATAGATAGGTTCCGCACCTCTGCGCCGAGCCGGATACCTGACCCTAGATATAACTACTGCTGGTCCCTGGGCCCTCACCACCATAGATAGGTTCCGCACCTCTGCCCCGAGCCGGATACCTGACCCTAGATATAACTACTGCTGGTCCCTGGGTCCTCACCACCATAGATAGGTTCCGCACCTCTGCGCCGAGCCGGATACCTGACCCTAGCTATAACTACTGCTGGTCCCTGGGTCCTCACCACCATAGATAGGTTCCGCACCTCTGCCCCGAGCCGGATACCTGACCCTAGCTATAACTACTGCTGGGCCCTAAATAGGGAAAGGGTGGGATGGGCTCTTCATCAACCCCACTAAACACTAAAGACGACACAAGGAGGACACACAGGAAAATGCATGAACTACTTATCTACAGGTGACACAGGTAGAAGTTCAGCAGCAATACCACAGAGGAGTACAAGCCACCTGCTTACAACCAAGGCTTGAATGAACTAAAAATATCACCAGCATGAGTCCAAGGAAGTAACTGGTATTTAAGCACCCAGACAATGCTGATGATCTGGTGTAAGGCGAGCTCCTGCTGGGTCCAAAAGGGGGAGAGAAATCCAGCAGGAAATTAATACTGACAGCAGGAACGATGGAAAGTCAGGGAGCATTCTGCGCAGCCAGATGCTGTGACCTTCTATAGCCAGAAACCACATGACTGTCACTTGTGACAGCGGCTCTGCAGGTGGAGGTGTGTGGAAATTCCCCATTATTGGTCACAGGTGACATTAACCCCTTCAGCACTGAGACTTTCTTGGAGTTTTCTCTCACTGATTTCTATGAATTGTGAGGTTTTTGTTCCTTTTCCTCTGATAGATACAAGCGCCCCAACTATGAGAGGCCGGAAGTGAGGAAACCCAAATAAGGACTAACGTTTGGAACACCATTCTAAGTCTGAACTGGGTGCAAAAACCTCAAAAACATCACTATGGGGAGATAAGGTATGCACACCAGTGACTATGTAAGGGGAATACATGAAATAGCAGAAACTGCTGTGTGAATACTGACTTGAAAAATCCAATAGCTATATGTAAGAGTGAAAATGTGAAAAATGGAATCTGCATTACTGCCATGAACATATGAATCAAGAGAAATTTAGCTACTGAATTGATCAATGCAATAGAGCCCCAACACTACGCCAAAGTATTTCTCTACGTTGGGGTCCCTAGCTTGTGTGTGTCCTCTCATGCAGTTAAAAAACTTACCGTGTATCGGAAGCTGAGACTCAGGCTATTTATGCGTATGATATGGATTGGCAATAGGTGTGGTTGGGGAGGGTTCGTTAGTAGTTTTTCATTTGTGAACCCTCCCCAACCACACCTATTGCCAATCGATATCATACACATAAATAGCCTGGGTCTCAGCTTCCCATACACGGTAAGTTTTTTAACTGCATGAGAGGACACACACAAGCTAGGGACCCCAACGTAGAGAAATACTTTGGCGTAGTGTTGGGGCTCTATTGCATTGATCAATTCAGTAGCTAAATTTCTCTTGATTCATATGTTCATGGCAGTAATGCAGATTCCATTTTTCACATTTTCACTCTTACATATAGCTATTGGATTTTTCAAGTCAGTATTCACACAGCAGTTTCTGCTATTTCATGTATTCCCCTTACATAGTCACTGGTGTGCATACCTTATCTCCCCATAGTGGAAGTGAGGAACCTGTCTGCCCTCAGTCCTCGGCCCCTTTCTGCCCTCGGTCCTCGGCCCCTTTCTAACCTCGGTCCTCGGCCCCTTTCTGCCCTCAGTCCTCGGCCCCTTTCTGCCCTCGGTCCTCGGCCCCTTTCTGCCCTCGGTCCTCGGCCCCTTTCTGCCTTCGGTCCTCGGCCCCTTTCTGCCCTCGGTCCTCGGCCCCTTTCTGCCCTCGGCCCCTTTCTGCCTTCGGTCCTCGGCCCCTTTCTGCCCTCGGTCCTCGGCCCCTTTCTGCCCTCGGTCCTCGGCCCCTTTCTGCCCTCGGTCCTCGGCCCCTTTCTGCCCTCGGTCCTCGGCCCCTTTCTGCCCTCGGCCCCTTTCTGCCTTCGGTCCTCGGCCCCTTTCTGCCCTCGGTTTTCTGCCCTCAGTCCTTGGCCCCTTTCTTTCCCCACACAGTATAATGTTCCCCCAGAATGTTCTCATTATATGTTTCCCTTTATTATCTCCAGTAATTGTATTATTACAGCGGATTCTTTATGATGTTACATCGTCATCTTCTTCCCATTCAGGTCCTTATAATATCGGATCCTCTCAGTGGAGATCTTCTATAGAAGAGAATTCTCCTGATTGCCCCGTGAAGGATGGCTATGGACAGGGACAAGATGGCGGAGAGGATATTACACCTCACCCTAGAGATCCTCTTCCGGCTTACTGGAGAGGTGAGAGATTCTGATGATGTCACATTACACCATTCTTATCTATGGGAATAACAGATGGACAGAACTGGAGAGGTGAGGACTCTGGAAATGTCTGGAGTGAGATTGATTACTGTGTCTCTCCATAACCAGGATTACACAGTAGTGAAGAAGACCTCTAGTGAGCGCTGTCAGGCCCCTGTGTCTGAGGGATGGGGAAGACCCCTGAGCCCAATCACGGGGCCTCCACCTCACCCCCCGATACATGAGGACATCAATGACCAGAAGATCCTAGAACTCACCTACAAGATGATTGAGCTGCTGACTGGAGAGGTGACACTGCTGGGAATGCTGGGACATTATACAGTAGCGCTATGAAGGGATCGGGGGTGACGGTATGATTGTATGTGTCAGGTTCCTATAAGGTGTCAGGACGTCACCGTCTATTTCTCCATGGAGGAGTGGGAGTATTTAGAAGGACACAAAGATCTGTACAAGGACGTCATGATGGAGGTTCCCCAGCCCCTCACATCACCAGGTAATAGACAGGACTAAATACACACGGCCTATAATTATCTGTATGTAAGGAATGAATTCAGTCCCTGTATGTGTCTCCTCCAGCTCTATCCAGTAAGAGGACAACACCAGAGAGATGTCCCCGTCCTCTTCTCCCACAGGACTGTAAACAAGAAGATCCCGATGTTCCTCAGGATCATCAGGTAGATGGAGAGAAGGTGCCATGAAATCTCCCTATGATGTGTAGACGGCTGTGAAGGTCTTGTGCTCAGTCTTGTTTTATCCTCCAGTATTATATGTGTTATACTTGTGTAATGAGAGCGGTGGAGATGGCAGGATTAGGAGAGATAAGAGCTTTGATGATTCCTTTTAGTCCTCGTTCACACTACTGTATTTTCAGTGCTGTCCATAAAATAACACAACGTCTCGCCCTCAGACCATTGTTATTGGATGTGGCGGTGCAGATGGGGATTTTTCTTTCTCACTGACTGAATCTGCGTGTGAGAATAATCCCAGCATCCTCTAGTGTCTTCCGTAAATCAGAGGAGACTCGTCCATTCAGGTCTGTGTCTGCACAAACCATCAGATTCCCACCAGCTCCACCATACAGCAGACATTGTGTTACGGGTACATTGCAGTTCTGTAATGGAGGAAGCTGTAAATGGTCTTGTAAATTATTAATAGCGGCTGTAAATACCGGATTGTATATGGATGACAAATAAGAAAAGACTTGTCCTAGTTTTCTGGATGAAGCTGTGATGATTCTTTATCCGGTCGTGTGATCCCGGCATTATAGGCCGTTACATCCCGGGAGGAGAGGATTTATCTAGAAAGTGTAAAATCTTTCCCTTCCGTGAATATTTTTGCCTCCGGTCACAGCCCGTCTGCCGGTATAACGGGCTCCGCACCACAAAACTTACATCCAACTCATCAATTGTGGTGTTTTCTAAGTCACTTTTTTTATCTTCTTGTATTAATGTTTTTTGTTTCAAATTCTTCAGAATGGAGCAAGTGGATCATGAATTTTGCGCACAATAGAAACGCTTTGTATTTTTCCCTGTGACCTGTTTCTGACTTTTTAGTGCAAGTCTCATGTTTTTCTAAATGGCGACAAGTTTGCACTAAAGTATTTTCTATACATATAATATCTCGGGTGTGGACTGGAGAACATTCGTGACAAAATTTCGTCATTTTTTTTAGGTTGAAGGTAAACATACCTTTCCTTGAAAAACTATTCACACCCAATGAACTTTTCCATATTTTTTTACATTACAGCCACAAACAAGTGGATTTTTATTTGGGTTTTATGTGATAACAACACAAAGTAACAAACATTTGTGAAATATAAAGGAAATTATACATGGATTTCTAAATATTTTAAGTAATATAACTGAAAATTGTGATGTGCATTAGGGGTGCTTCACACATAGCGAGATCGCTACCGAAATCGCTGCTACGTCACGGTTTTTGTGACGCAGCAGTGACCTCATTAGCGATCTCGCTGTGTGTGACACTGAGCAGCGATCTGGCCCCTGCTGTGAGATCGCTGCTCGTTACACACAGCCCTGGTTCGTTTTTTTTATTGTTGCTCTCCCGCTGTGACGCACAGATCGCTGTGTGTGACAGCGAGAGAGCAACGAAATGCAGAGAGCAGGAGCCGGCATCTGGCAGCTGCGGTAAGCTGTAACCAGGGTAAACATCGGGTAACCAAGGTGGTTACCCGATATTTACCTTCGTTACCAGCCTCCGCCGCTCTCACGCTGCCAGTGCCGGCTCCCGACTCTCTGCACATGTAGCTGCAGTACACATCGGGTTAATTAACCCGATGTGTACTGTAGCTAGGAGAGCAAGGAGCCAGCGCTAAGCAGTGTGCGCTGCTCCCTGCACATGTAGCTGCAGTACACATCGTGTAATTAACCCGATGTGTACTGTAGCTAGGAGAGCAGGGAGCCAGCGCTAAGCAGTGTGCGCAGCTCCCTGCTCTCTGCACATGTAGCGACGTTATGATCTCCGCTGCATCGCTGTGTTTGACAGCTAAGCAGCAATCATAACAGCGACTTACTAGGTCGCTGTTACGTCACAGAAAATGGTGACGTAACAGCGACGTCGTTATCGCTGTCGCTATGTGTGAACCCAGCCTTAGTATTCAGCCCCCTGTGAGAATACTTTGCAGGAGCTCATTTCACTACAATTGCTTCTGCCAATCTCTTGGGGGATGTGTCTACCAGCTTTGCACATCTAGAGGTGACATTTTTGCCCTTTCTACTTTATAAAACAGCTCTATCTCAGGTAAATTGGATGAAGACGTCTGTGAAGCAATTTTCAATTCTTATGTTTTGCTTTTAAAATTGTCCACTCTTCCATAAGGGCCAAATTTGTGGAGTTTATGACTTATAGTTGTCCTGTGGACAGATTTTCCTCCTGAGCTCTGGATCGCTCCTGCTTTTCCACTGACCACAGGCCTCTTGGCTGCTTCTCTATAATTACTGCTCTTTTTGCTTGGAATGTCAGTTTAGGTGGACAGCCATGTCTTTGTCGTTTTGCAGTTGTGCTATATGTGACAACCAAGTATCTGGAGATTTGTGTGAGGGGTGAACTGTTCTTAATTAGGCCAGACATATTGTGCCTTTGGCAAATTAGGAGAACTTAGCCATTGTTTCATGTGAGACTGACCGGAGCCCTATTGTCTGTTAAATGTGGATTGCCTCAGCCTCTTTGACTACATCAATCAGAAGAAAATTATGCAGTCGGATTGAACTGAACCAATGAGAGAACAGTCATCTCCCACCAATCCTATCAGACACAATAACCTGAAATGAAAACTGAGGGTATTAGAAGAGCTTTTCGCCTGTCACCACATTCATTCTGCAGGACATCAGCCTAGGATCCACATGTTCAGCTGGATGATCACAGATCTGCTTCACTGCTCATTGGTGAGCCCACAAATTTGCTTGGAGAACCCAGGTTTGGATCATTCAGTTGCCTGGCTACATAACTTGCTGTGCTCGTTCATCTTTCTAAGCTTGCCGCTATCTCCTCTCAGTGGGTGCTTGTTAAAACCAGGGTGCTGCTGGCTGGGATAGTTAGCCCAGGAAGCCCCGAAGTCACAAAGATTTTAATCCCTTGTGAGCCAATGGATGAGAGAGACTCTGTCGCTTGTACCACCTTATGTTCATTTCTATTGGAAATGTACAATAAGATTTTGCCTGTTGGTGAACCAATAACGTTTTACCAAGGTGTGGTTCCCTCATCCTGTGTTGTCTAAGTAGTGTCATGCCCACAAGGAAGGAGTACGGGCATTCAGTGGGATGAGCCCTGGTCCGAGCAGTCTGTCTGAAGACATCTAGGCCAGCACATGACTGTATCAACTGACCCTCGTGTCTCCACACTATACTCCTGCCATTTTTGAATGATGGATTGAATAGTGCTTAGTGAGATGTTCAGAGCTTAGGCTTTTTTTTTTTTTTTTTTAAACCAAACCCTGCTTTACTTTTTTCCACAACTTTATCCCTAACCTGTCTGGTGGGTTCCTTGGTTTTCAAGATGCTGTTTGATCCCTAATGTTCTCAAACAAAACTCGTGAAATCTTCACAAAACAGCTGTAGTTATACTGACAATAAATGATACAGGTGACTCAATTTACTAATTATGTGACTTCTGGAGGCAATTGGTCACTCAGGCGCATCATACTACAAGGGGCTTAATACAAATACACGTCACAATATTCAGATTTATAGGTTTAAATATTTAGAAAACCATCTATCTTTACACTTCACAACAACTTGTTACTTTAATGCTGGTAGATCACATAAAACCCTAATAAAATACATTTACGTTTGTGGGTATGGCGCTAAAATAAGTGGAAACGTTCTGGGGGTGTGAATACTTTTACAAGGGGAAAAAAATCCTTCATGACTCTAAAAATATTAGACTAGTTCCCTGGATCAATGTCCCATCACAAAATCTAGTACTGATATTCTGCAATAATATACATTTTACGGAAGGCATCCAAGCCCGCCTTGAATGTTTGTAGTCTATCAACATTTATCACATCATGTGTCAGAGAGTTCCATATTCTCATTGCTCTTACAGTAAAGAATCCCCATCTGTGATTATGATTGAACCTCCTTGTCATCAATGCAGGCCTCAGTTGTAAAAAGCTCATTAGAAATATCTCAGTAATGCCCCTGATATACTTGTACATTATAATAAAATCTCCCCATAGCCTTTGTGTTTCCAAATGAATAACCCCAGGCTTGCTAACCTGTCCTCCTAGTGCAGACCTTCCATTCCTTTAATGGTCGCTCTTCTCTGCACCCGCTCTAGTTCAGTTATGTCCTCCTCATTCACTGGAGCCCGAAATTGTGCAGAATATTGTAAGTGTGGCCGCACTAGTGACTTGTATAGAGGAAAAACTGTTCTTGTCCGGAGCATCTGTGCCTCATTCACTGCATCCTATTATGTTATCTGCCTCGGCGGCAGCTTCCTGGCACTGGTTGGTTTTCTCGTCCTCCCGCACACCCACGATTTTTTCAGGGTCATTATTATGCAGTAATTTTGCAAATATTTTTTAAAAAATTGCAGTTTAAAAATCAGCCAAAAAAGTCTGCAAAGCTAAAAACCTGCAAGCATACAAAAAAAACCCAAACAAAAAAATAAAACAAGCAAACCGATGAATATTATAAAATAGTCACGTTCCATACATGTCAAGTAAAAGCCGCTTCTTAATATTATTGGATCAAAAATCTTCATTTCGGTTCCTGCAGCCCCAAAACCATGAATTGTCTTCTCCTTCATGCTATATAAAGTCTCCAGTAATTATATTACTGTACAGGATTCTTTATGATGTCACATAGTCATCTTCTCCACATTCAGGTCCCTACAATATCGGATCCTCTCAGTGGAGATCTTCTATATAAGAGAATTCTCCTAATTGCCCCATCAAGGATGGATATGGACAGGGACAAGATGGCGGAGAGGATATTACACCTCACCCTAGAGATCCTCTTCCGGCTTACTGGAGAGGTGAGAGATTCTGATGACGTCACATTACATCATTCTTATCTATGGGAATAAAGGCGGCGTGACACGCTACGATATGTCTGCCGATATGTCGTCGGGGTCACGGATTCCATGACGCACATCCAGCATCGTTAGAGATATCGTAGCGTGTGACAGCTACGAACGAGTGTTAACGAGCAAAAATACTCACCTTATCGTTGCTCGTTGACACGTCGTTCATTTTCATAATGTCGTTCCTCCTTCTGTGCGCCGGTTGTTCATCGTTCCCGGTGCAGCACACATCGCTACGTGTGACACCGCGTGAACGAGGAACTACAGCTTACCTGCGTCCTGCCAGCAATGAGGAAGGAAGAAGGTGGGCGGAATGTTACGTCACGCTCATCTCCGCCCCTCCGCTTCTATTGGGCGGCCGCTGTGTGACGTCACTGTGACGCCGAACGTCCCTCACCCTTCAGGAAGAGGATGTTCGCCGCCCACAGCGAGGTCGTGCGGAAGTTAAGTACATGTGACGGGAGTTAACGATTTTGTGCGCCACGGGCAACAAATTGCCTGTGACGCACAAATGACGGGGGCGGGTGCGATCGCACGATATATCGTCCTGTGTAAAGCAACCTTTACAGATGGACAGAACTGGAGAGGTGAGGACTCTGGAAATGTCTGGAGTGAGATTTATTACTGTGTCTCTCCATAACCAGGATTACACAGTAGTGAAGAAGACCTCTAGTGAGCGCTGTCAGACCCCTGTGTCTGAGGGATGGGGAAGACCCCTGAGCCCAATCACGGGGCCTCCACCTCACCCCCCGATACATGAGGACATCAATGACCAGAAGATCCTAGAACTCACCTACAAGATGATTGAGCTGCTGACTGGAGAGGTGACACTGCTGGGAATGCTGGGACATTATACAGTAACGCTATGAAGGGATCGGGGGTGACGGTATCATTGTATGTGTCAGGTTCCTTTAAGGTGTCAGGACGTCACCGTCTATTTCTCCATGGAGGAGTGGGAGTATTTAGAAGGACACAAAGATCTGTACAAGGACGTCATGATGGAGGTTCCCCAGCCCCTCACATCACCAGGTAATAGACAGGACTAAATACACACGGCCTATAATTATCTGTATGTAAGGAATGAATTCAGTCCCTGTATGTGTCTCCTCCAGTTCTATCCAGTAAGAGGACAACACCAGAGAGATGTCCCCGTCCTCTTCTCCCACAGGACTGTAACCAAGAAGACCCCGATGTTCCTCAGGATGTGTTTCCTCCAGCTCTATCCAGTAAGAGATATCTACTCATGTACTTTCTGCACTAATTTTGTGTTTACATTTTTAGACTTTCTGCTCTGGGTTTTTTCAGCTGTATTTTCTTTGCTTCTGCTTCTTCTGCTGTTTGTTTCTAGTGCCTTCTCTATGTCGTTATGAAGGCAACTCAAAGACCTGCAGAGGGTTCATGAATACCCTGTTTCCCCAAAAAGACGACCTACACTGAAAATAAGCTCTAGCATGATTTTTATGGGATTTTTAGAGAATACTTGAAATATAAGACCTACTCCAAAAATAAGCCCTAGTTACAGTCAGGGCCAGTGTTGGGAGGAGTCAAACTGCGCAATTTCTTAGGAACCCCACTCTTTTAGGATCCCCATCAGTTGTATTCTGAGGTTGATTCTTTAAGGACCTTTGATGACTTCAAAGTCATGTGACATGATGTAACCAAAGGTATCTTAATTGCAGCATTAGGGGAAAGGGAGAGCAAACTGGACAATTTCACAGGGCCCCTATTCTCCTAGGGGCCCAGTGTTTATATGCTGAATATAGGACTGCTTAAGGACTTTTTTGACATCACATCATGTGACCAAAGGTCTCAACTGCAGGAGTCTAAGGGCGGCTTTGCATGTTGCAACATCGCACGTGCGATGTCGGTGGGGTCAAATCGAAAGTGACGCACCTCCGGCGTCACTTTCGACATCGTAGTGTGTAAATCCTAGATGATACGATTAACGAGCACAAAAGCGTCATTATTGTATCATTGGTGCAGGCTCCGACTTTTTCATAATTACTCTGCCGCGACAGGTACGATGTTCCTCGTTCCTGCGGCAGCGCACATCGCTGTGTGTTAAGCCGCAGGAGCGAGGAACATCTCGTTACCTGCCGCCGGCGGCTATACGGAAGGAAGGAGGTGGGCGGGATGTTTACATCCTGCTCATCTCCGCCCCTCCGCTTTGATTGGCCACCTGCCGTGTGACGTCGCTGTGCCGTTGTACGACCCGCCTCCTTAGGAAGGAGGCGGGTCACCGGCCAGAGCGACGGTGGCAGGGCAGGTGAGTGCATGTGAAGCTGGCGTAGCGATAATTTTCGCTATGCCAGCATTCACAAGATATCGCTGCTGCGACGGGGGTGGGGACTATCGCGTGCAACATCGCAGCATCGGCTTGCGATGTCGCAACGTGCAAAGCCCGCCTAAGGCTGAAGAGGAGACAGGCTGGTTTTGTGTGTGTGTGTGTGTTCATACTGATGTGACGCCAAGATGTCGCGGGTGGGGGACAGACCACAACCGGGGGGTCACTCGAGGCACTCAGATCTGGGCGGTGGCTGTGGCTCGAGTGGCAGCCAGATCCGGGGCTTGCGCAGCCGTCTGTCGCCCACGAGTGAAAAGGGGTTACTTACAGGGGATAGAGTCTTTGTCAGTGACGCCACCCATGGGTTGCAGTGAGGGATGGTGACACCGCTGCTGCCCTGTAGGTGGGCGCTCGGGGCTGATGGAGTGGGGCAGCATGGTGGGATCCCCTCCACAGGTAGCGAAGGTGTAGTCCCGGGGCCCAGGGAACGGTGAGGGGTTGAAGGGAGAAGGGAACTCACAGTTCGGTTGTCGTGGTGCTGGATGAGCTGATGATGATTTGGAGGGTCAGTAAACACACAGAGTCTGTATTCTAAACCAAGGCGGATGCCGGGAGCCTCTGGAGGGGTGTGCTGGATCCCGCACGCAGATATACAGCCAGGGGCCCTTTCTCCTGCACTTTCTGTGTGTCACTCTTGTAGCGGCCTGTGGACCAGATCCCCTCTCTCGGCAACGGCGGGCTACAACCCTGCCCCAGTCTACTTCAGGTTCCCCGCGACCGGATCTCCGTCGCCAGTGGCACTCACTGCCACCTAGTCAGCGTAGGTAGTCCAGATGTCCAGTGGTCCAGGGCTCCAACTCCGACTACCACCCTCTCCAGGGAGCTCCAACTCCCTCCTGTCAGCTCTCCACTCCTCTCTCTTCCTCTCCCTGACACAGACTGCTCTGCTCCACTTCACTGTCTTGTCTTGTTCCCTCCCATTGTCATGGGGGGGGGGGTTGGTGACTAGGGTCTGATTGGCTAATGTATACCTGTGTGGGGACTGTGTCGTTGCCAAAGAGGAGAATGGCCTGCATTTTGGTGGATTTGTGCAGGCTCTGTGACAACCTGGTTTTGCCAAGGCGTCACCCCCCCCCCCCCTTCCACCCCTTGGTAAAACACAGCCCGTCCTTGGGCTGTCCGGCACCGGTATTTCTTTTTCGGCTTCTGCAATTGAAAAAGAAAACAAGTAAACCATTTCAAAACGTTTCTTTCATTCCCCGGAGGGAAGGCACAAGAAAAAACAAACATTTTTAACGTTACGAAACTGTCCTGAAGAAAAGAGATGGTTGAGTTCCGCTACCAAGTCCATAGAACAACATTTTACAACCAGCGCAGCCTCCTGTGGCAGCTCTTCTCCCAAACAACCCGCCACCCAAACAACACGGATCCCCAGTGCCACCCTCACTCACGGTGCTGCACTGTCCTGAGACCCCCTTTTAGTTGCTTGCGGTACGGGTGCAGCTGCTTTCCTTTCTCCAGCTCTCAACTTTTAGCAGGTTCGGCACCGTCCTCCACCAAGGGCTCCTGGTACCACCTCCTTGTGATACGCTGCTCCGGACCCTGATGGCCTCTTCCAATTTTAACAGGCAGGGTAAAGAGGTTCAACAAGAACGGTGTTCCTTTAAATTTTTAACTTTAACTCTCCTGCCACTCTCCACCTGGGATCAGATGGCCTTCTCCACGGAATATGAGGACGTTCAACAAGGGTTAGCAGTCTAAAAACAACTTGGATACTTCAGGCTCCGGTTTCCCGAGCAGCTACCCTTCTGCAGAGTTGCTGCTGCTGCCGTTCCCAGTATGGGGCACGGTTCCTGTGCTTCTCCTCCTGCCCAGGAGCCAGGCCCACTCGGATGCCCTCGGCGCTGGCTACGACTGGCCTCTCGGACTGCCGTGGGCCCCACCTCTCTGCAGATGCACTCCGGCTACTCCACAGCCGGGACTGGGTGCTTAGGAGCGGTTGTCGCTACAGCTGGGGTAGACTTCAGGTCGAGTGCCGCCTCCGTTGCGGCCGGGCGGACTGCCAGAGCCGACGTCATCACCGGTGCGGCTGGACTCGGGACCAGGTGAGATGTCATCAGGGTTGTGGCCTGGTTTGGGGCCAGGACGGGTGCCGAGGTGGTGGTAAAAGCAAGGCCCGAGGTCCCAGTTGCTGGGTCCTCTTCAGCAGACGAGACGGGTTTCGCTGCCACAAGTCGAGGTAGTGGGTCTGTCAGGGCGCTGGCTGCGGACAAGGGTGACGAGCGAGGCGACGTGGCGGACGGGGGCAGGCCGGACCCCTCAGCCGGGATGGCTGGTTCCTGGGGAACATAGGGGTGTGGGTCACTGCTTATCCGCTCCTCCGAGGCCATCTCCATCTCGCGCGCCCGGACAGCTGCAGCCAGGCCCTTCATCTCTGTCGTCCACCTCGTCAGGATGAAGTGGGCTTGGGCCTGGATCCTCTGGCACATCTTCTCCGTCTGCTCCTCAATCCACTCTGCGGTTCCGGGAACGGGACTCTCCGCATGCTGGTTGCCAGGCTGCTGGGACATCTTGCTGCGTTGGTGTCCAGGAACGGGTTTCTGCAGAGTCCTGGCGTCCCTGCACTTTACAGTTCTAGTTACATGCCGCTCCTTCTGCCCTCCCCCTTGGTTTTCGACAGTAATCTCGCAGGACCCACTGTCCTTTGCAACTTTCTGCTTTGTGGGTCACCGGCTTCCCCCCTCATTCTTAGAGGGCGGGGCCTCAGTCTTCGCGCTCTTTTCGGGGAAGAAGATGGCAGGGCTTTTGTTTTTGGCACCAAATATGGCGGGTAAGATGGCGGCAGTCCAGAAATTTCAGCATTTCATGGGTTAACAGTTCAATGAAGGCACACTTCACCCAGGCTAGTGGATGGGGTAAGTATCCTGTTCGTGACGCCAGTTTTGGTTGTTACGGGCGGGGGCCGCTCGGATCCGGGTTCGGTACGGTGGCTCAAGTTGTGACTGGACTCGGGCCTCAGACTGCCGTCCACCCTCGCAACCGTAGGAAGGGAGTATTTACAGGGGATTGATGTGTCGGTGACGCTACCCTTGGGTTGCGGTGAGGTGTGGTAGCACCGCCGCTGCCTGGTAATGGGGCGCCCGGGGTGGATGGAGCGGGGCAGCAAGTTGGAATCCCCTCCATGGGTAGGGGAGGTGTTCCCCCGGAATCCAGGTACACGGGAGTAATGACTGCTGGAGGTGACGGGCCAGGTTGGACCGAGGACCGGTGGTGTACTCACAGTTCAAAGGATTGCACACAAAGTCCAGTAGTATACCAAGTTGCCAGTGACCGGTCGCCTCCGGCGGGTGTATTCGGATTCCCACACCCGGGTGTAGCAAACAGGGGTTCCTTCCTCCTGCACTCACTGTCTCTTTTTCTGGAACGACTTCGTATAGAACGGGGAAGTCCACTCACGGTACTGTATATTTGGGAACTGTGGCCGCGAAATCTGACCCTTGGGATTTCTGTGGGTTCTGACGGACACCCTATCCGCCGCGTTGGGCTTGCGTTTCGCTCTCTGGGCTTCTCTGGAACAAGGCCTGAAACCTTGTCCCTGGCTGGTCAATTAACGAGGGGGCTTGCAATCATCCTCGTCCTAGGGTCCAGGTACCCCGACTGTGCACGGCCTCCGGACCGGATTCCCACTGCCCTGCCTTGGTCCACTTTAGGTTTCCCGCGACCGGATCTCCATCGCCTTTGGTCCTGTTTGCCGTCTGCCACCTAGTCCGGTAGTCCAGGGGCCCCAACCCCTGACTCCACATCACTTCCACTTAACTACTGTCAGACTTGACTGTCACACTTAGGGGTACTCTGCACGCTGCGACATCGCTAGCCGATTGTAGCGATGCCGAGCGCGATAGCCCCCGCCCCTGTCGCCCATACGATATCTTGTGATAGCTGCCGTAGCGAATATTATCGCTACGGCAGCTTCACACGCACATACCTGCACTGCAACGTCGCTCTGGCCGGCGACCCGCCTCCTTCCTAAGGGGGCGGGTCGTGCGGCGTCACAGCGACGTCACACGGCAGGCGGCCAATAGAAGCGGAGGGGCGGAGATGAGCAGGACGTAAACATCCCGCCCACCTCCTTCCTTCCTTCCGCATAACCGGCGTGAGCCGTGGGACGCAGGTAAGGAGATGTTCCTCGCTCCTGCAGCTTCACACACAGCGATGTGTGCTGCCGCAGGAACGAGGAACAACATCGTATCTCCTATCGGTCCGATATTATGAAAATGACCGACACTACACAGATCACCGATTTACGACGCTTTTGCGATCGTTTATCGGTGCATCTAAACTTTACACGTTGTGACATCGTTACCGGCGCCGGATGTGCGTCATTTTCGATTTGACCACCAACTATATCGCAGTAGCGATGTCGCAACGTGCAAAGTACCCCTTAGACTTCTGAACTAGACTTGACTTTTCTCCTCGACTGTCCAGAACTAGACTTTGACTACTGTCTTCCAGACCCTGACACCTCAGGACCCCTAGGTGGGCGCTCCCATCCACCTGGTCCCGCCCACTGCTGTGTCCCTATTGTCATGAGGGGGTGGCTAGGCTTTAATGGCTGTGTTGTACCTGAGTGTGGGTTTTGTGTGTTGGCTCAAGGAGGATGGACTTTTGTGACAACCTGGTTTTTGCCAGGGCGTCACACTAATTTTAGCCAGCTTTGCCTAAATAGGCAGCACAAGGGTGTGATGCCACCACTTCTCTGTTTCATAACAAACTGCGTATTTCCCTATGCCAGAAATCTCACTCCAGTCCCTGACGTCATTTTTCAGTGTACATCGCTGGTCTTGATGAATTGGAGCTCTAATGTGTATCTGCACAGACCACAAGACCCTTCTACCTGCTTTGGTTACAAAGCCTAAGGATGGGCCATCAAAGTTAAGGCCGCTTTATACACTACAATATATCTTACGATGTGTCGGCGGGGGGTCACGTCGTAAGTGACGCACATCTGGCAACGTACGTTACATTGTAGCATGTAACAGCTACGTGCGATTGCGATTAAATGGTAAAACGTTCATCGCATGCACGTCGTTTAATTCCTAAAAATTGAACATCAGGTTGTTCTTCGTACCCGGGGTAACACACATCGCTGTGTGTGACACCCCGGGAACGATGAACTTCAGCTTACCTGCGTCCCGCGGCTCCCGGCCGGCTATGCGGAAGGAGGTGGGCGGGATGTTTACGTCCCGCTAAGCTCCGCCCCTCGGCTTCTATTGGCCGGCTGCCGCGTGACGTCGATGTGACGCCGAACGTCCCTCCCACTCCAGGAAGTGGACATTCGCCGCCCACATCGAGGTCGTATGGAAGGTAAGTACGTGTGACGGGTGTTAATCGTTTGTGCGACACGTTCAACAAATTAAACGTGTTGGACATACGATGGGGGCGGTTTCGATTTCATACGATATCGTATGCGAAATCATAATGTGTAAAGCAGGCTTTACTGTCCCGGACAACCCCGTTAAAAATCCAGCATCTGTCCCTAACTATTTTCTGTTTGTCTTGGAAAATAATCTCTTTGAAATTGTCTATGTTGTGGATCAATGTTACAAGGAAATGTTTGCAGGTTTTTTCCATCTGTCCTGGTGGTGTCAGGATCTGTGGAAATTATAGATTCTGGTAGTCTGCATGTTAATGTACTGCCCTGGTGTTGGTCGGATCCGGGATTGTGGTGGCTCAAGGGGCCCGGATCCGGCTTGGTGGACACTTGGATCCTTGAAAGGGGGGTATTTACAGGGGATAAGTTTGTGACGCCACCTGTGGGTTGCGGTAATAGGAGTACCGCCGCTGCTGTAGGGCGTACCCGGGGCAGATGGAGTGAAGCAGCCTGATGTTAGCCCCTCCACAGCTATGGATGGCCGCGGGCTCAGGGGTGTAGTTGGTGGTGATTAGTTGGGAGCGTAGGGTGCAGGGGGAGCGAGGTACTCACTGTGGGTAGTCGTGGTGCAGGATGAGGATTATAAAGTAGACACATACACTGCAGATAAACCAAGTTCTCTGTATGTCACAATTGCTACAGGGGAGCCCGTCCAGGTGTCCGCTTCCACCGGTGTCACTGGATGGTGCCAGAGCCCTCCTCCGTGCACAATTTTTAGTGTCTGTCTGTGGCCCCTCGGCGTAAAGCGGTTAGGGCCCCGCTATTCTTGTAAAGTGTAGCTGAGCTCTTAGGAGCTGGCTTTTGGGACTTCAGTGGGCTGCTTTTGCCTGGAAAACCCTGTCCCCTGTGTTGTGCTGATGCCTCCAATCCCTGAGCTCTGTGGAAAGGTCCCTGAAGGTTTCCTCTCTCTGCAGGTTAATTCCCAGGACGTTGAATCGGCTCCTGACCTATGGTTCTGTACCCTGTCGTGCTCGGTACCAGTCAGTTTCTTTTGGGCTTGATGGTGCCAACTATCCTCCTAGACTATGTCTGTCGCACCCTTTCCAATGTCACTGCCATCGGTCCCCGACTCCTCTGGTCCCGGACCACCGTCTGTGACCCAACCATGGTCTAGCTCCTCGGGAGCCCACTCTCCCCTGCCTCTCACTCTTTGAGGGCTCTTACTCTTCTCCTTCCTCAACTCTAACTGACTACTTCCCTCCCACCAGTGTGCCTGACCCCTAGGTGAGTGGCCCTATTCCAGCTAGACCAACCCACTGGTGTGTCTGACAGGTCATGATGTGAGGTGTTGATTGGGATTTGTAGTACTGTTGTTAGTGACACCAGTTTGATAAGAACCTGGAACCATGGGGGGGTAAGCCCTGCACCCTAGATAAGGATGCAGTACCCTGTGGCACCCTGATTTACTCAGGGGCGCCACATTCCCCCTTGGTTAAACGCAGCTCCTCCCCGGGCTACAGGACACACAGAGTTTTTTATTAAAATGGAATTAGGAAAAAGGGGTAACATATTAGGCATAACAGTCTTCCTGCACAGGGGAGGCAATTCACTTAAATGTTTCAAACTCACAGAGTCTAACGGTAGAACATTTGGGAACGCTACCAGTTGTAGCGGTAGTCGGGGACTCGGCCTGCTCCGCTGCAGACCCTTCTTGCGACCCGCCACTCAAAACACCTGCACCCCTGGTGCCACCGCTAACCATGGTGTCACACCACCCCGAGTTTCTTGTAGTGTCCGTGGTGACAGCATTGAAGTCCTGATGGTTCAAGAGACAACTCTGGTAGGGACACTAGGTGCAACTATTTACAATAGCACAAGTTTGTGCTGGCTGCTGCCAGTCCTGCAGCCAAGGTCGTTAATACTGAGGAAAGGGTAAAACAGGGTCCATGCACCGGGTGTAACAATTATAAAACTTGCAAATCAGGTTACTTATTCGGGTAATTAGTATTTTCAACATTTTAAAACATTACTTATCATTTTCTAAGCATTAAATAACATAACAACACTGTAATGAGATAGCCAGGTTCCGCTATCATTTTACTATTTTTCCATCTTGCATGACATGCCTGCTAACCTCCAGGGCATACCAGCCCCGCTCTCCACAATGCCGGCAGTACGAAACCAGATCTCCTGGCTTCAGGTTTCGGTCGGGGTGCCCCTTTGGGAGGTGTTCTGCTACATCCCTCCTGGAGACAAACACCCCAGCAGCAAGGCTCGGCTCAGAGATGAATCCCCACCCCTTGATGGGGGTCAAAACGCTCCACCAGGCCTTGGTACCGCGGCCCTCTGACCCGGAATGTAGCCTTTCTCAGGTGCTCCTCTCTATGCATGCGGGTGGCAACCTCTGCCTGACGCTGCTCTCTGGCGGACATCTCCGTAAGCAGCTGCTGGTGCTGTCTCTCCCAGTATGGGTCGTGGATCTCAGATTCCATCTCCCCCAGGGGAACCGGGTGTATTCGGATTCCCCCAGCCCCGGCAGCTACCGGGGAGGCCGCGCTGCAGCGGAACCAGCATGTTGGTGGGCTCCTCATCTGCAGTGGTAACGAGATGAATCGGCTGTTCCACAGCTGGGCCAGCAGCGGCCAGGTGCTCCATACCGAGATACGGGCCCAGGGATGCGGCCGGGGGATGCGGCCGGGTCTAATCTAGCCATGGATGGTACCGGAGGTGTTGTGGTCTGGTCTGGTCTGGTCTGGCCGTGGATGGCATCGGAGGCGTTGCGGCCTGGTCAGGTCTGGCCGGTGGTAGGGCCAGAGGCGTTGCGGCCTGCTCATCTTCCGCGGGGGCTGGAGGCTCCACTGTCGGTGTTGGGGGCAGTGGCTCGGCTATAGCTTCAGCCGAGGGCGGAGTAGGTGGCAAGGCTGTCACGGTAGCTGGGGGCATATCGTGTTCCGTGGCCAGGTAGGCTGGATCAACCAGAACTGGGCGTTTGCCTATCCGCTCCACACTCAGGGCTTCTACATCACGGACCCGCACTGCCGCAGCCACACTCCTCATCTCGATCCTACAGTCATTCAGCAAGAACAGGAACTGCATCTGCATCCTCCTGCAGAGCCACTCTGTCTCCTCTTCGATCCAGGTAGCCATCCCGGGAACGGAACGCTCAAGCAACCAGTCTCTTGGCACCGACATCCTGCTGCTCTCTGTGTTCCAGGAACTTTTTCTGCAGAGTCCTGGTCTCCGCCTTTACATCCTGTTACTTCCAAGGGTGCGAAGCTCCGGCTCCACACCCTTTTGCTGGTGAGGATTGCCCAGTTGTTGTTTTTGGTACCAAAATGGCGGGCAAGATTGCAGCAAAATGGCGGCAATCCAAACGGACAGTCACAGCACAGTTTTGGACAGTTCTAAAAGGCGCACGTCACCCGGTTAATGGGTCCAGTCCTTATCCTGTTCGTGACGCCAGTGTACCACCCCAGTGTTGGTCGGGTTGCTCGGATCCGGGATCGTGGTGGCTCTTGGGGCCCGGACCCGGCTTGGTGGACACTTGGATCCTTGAAAGGGGGGTATTTACAGGGGATAAGTTTGTGACGCCACCTGTGGGTTGCAGTAATGGGAGTACCGCCGCTGCTGTAGGGCGTACCCGGGGCAGATGGAGTGAAGCAGCCTGATGTTAGTCCCTCCACAGCTAGGGATGGCCCCGGGCTCAGGGGTTTAATTGGTGGTGATGAGTTGGGAGCGTAGGGTGCAGGGGGAGCGAGGTACTCACTGTGGGTAGTCGTGGTGCAGGATGAGGATTATAAAGTAGACACATACACTGCAGATAAACCAAGTTCTCTGTATGTCACAGTTGCCACAGGGGAGCCCGTCCAGGTGTCGGCTTCCACCGGTGTCACTGGATGGTCCCGGAGCCCTCCTCCGTGCACAATTTTTAGTGTCTGTCTGTGGCCCCTCGGCGTGAAGTGGTTAGGGCCCCGCTACCCTTGTAAAGTGTAGCTGTGCTCTTAGGAGCTGGCACTTGGGACTTCAGTGGCTGCTTTTGGCTGGAAAACCCTGTCCCCCGCATTGTGCTGATGCCCCCAATCTCTGAGCTCTGTGGAAAGGTCCCTGAAGGTTTCCTCTCTGCAGGTTAATTCCCAGGATGTTGAATCTGCTCCTGACCTAGGGTTCTGCACCCCGTCGTGCTCGGTACCGGTCAGTTTCTTTTGGGCTTGATGGGGCCGACAGTTCTCATAGACTATGTCCGTCGCACCCTTTCCAATGTCACTGCAACCAGTCCCCGACTCCTCTGGTACCGGACCACCGTCTGCGACCCAAGCACGGTTTAGCTCCCCGGGAGCTCACTCTCCGCAGCCTCTTACTCTTTGAGGGCTCTTACTCCTCTCCTTCCTCAACCCTGACTGACTCACTTCCCTCCTACCAGTCTACCTGACCCCTAGGTGGGTGACCCTATTCCAGCTAGACCAACCCACTGGTGTGTCTGACAGGTCATGATGTAAGGTTTTGATTGGGATTTGTAGTGCTGTTGTTAGTGATACCGGTTTGATAAGAGCCTAGATCCATGGGGGGTAGGCCCTGCACCCTATATAAGGATGCAGTACCCTGTGGCACCCTGATTTACTCAGGGGCGCCACATTAACTTCTCTGGTGTCTGTGAGCAGGGCAAGGAGACGCAGGCATCGAACCACAGGCTTGGGCAGACTAGCAAGAGTTATTCTCTGTTCTGCTGCTTGTTAATATCTTTGATCACATGCTGTAGAGAAGAAAGTATCGTTTGCTCCCCTTCAACTTGCCTATTTCATTAATGCCACATATAGTTTACCTATACTGACCTGGTGAGGTGTTGTCATTTAGGGCGGCTTTGCACGTTGCGACATCGCACGTGCGATGTCGGTGGGGTCAAATCGAAAGTGACGCACATCCGGCGTCACTTTCGACATCGTACTGTGTAAATGCTAGATGATACGATGAACGAGCGCAAAAGCGTCGTTATCGTATCATTGGTGCATTCTCCGACATTTCCATAATGCCGGTGCTGCGACCGGTACGATGCAGCTCTTCGTTCCTGCGGCAGCACACATAGCTGTGTGTGAAGCCGCAGGAGCGAGGAACATCTCCTTACCTGCCGCCGGCAGCTATACGGAAGAAAAGAGGTGGGCGGGATGTTTACATCCTGCTCATCTCCGCCCCTCCACCGCTATTGGCCGCCTGCCGTGTGACGTCGCTATGATGCTGCACGACCAGCCCCCTGCGGATCGCCGGCCAGGACGACGGTCGCAGGGCAGGTGAGTGCGTGTGAAGCTGGCGTAGCGATAATTTTCGCTACGCCAGCCTTCACAAGATATTGTACCTGCGACGGGGGCGGGGACTATCGCATGCGACATCACAGAATTGGCTTGCGATGTCGCAACGTGCAAAGCCCGCCTTAGACTTACGGGTAGTTGTGTATTATTGCTGTGAGCTGTTGTGGTGTTAACCCTTTTTGCCTTCCTGCTCTTGCTTTTCTCCTTAGTCTCTCACTGTTTATTTCTGTGAGTTCGCAATGTGTCCCGTCTGTCTTAATCTGTGTTTCCATCATATTCCTGCCCCGGGGGAATAACAGATTAGACCTGGTCGGGAGAATAGTAAGGCCCGGGACTCCGGCATCTCTATCTTCAGGGGTAATTCAGAAATTAGGAATAGCTTAGGGTCCCCTAGCGTGAGGCATAGTATAGGGGCCCTCTGTCCCTCATTATCCTGCAGTCACATTGTGACAATCAATCAGATTATTTACTGTGGCACATTCCAGAAAACTGTTGCTAGGAATGGGAGATACGAATTTACGAAAATGTAATTCTTAAGGCCCCGTTACACACTACGATATATCTAACGATATGTCGTCGGGGTCACGTCGTTAGTGACGCACATCTGGCATCATTTGACATATCGTAGCGTGTGACAGCTACGAGCGACTGTGAATGAGCAAAAATACTCACCTTATCGTTGCTCGTTGACACGTCGCTCATTTTCAAAAAATCGATCGTCCTTTTGCGCACCGGCTGTTCATTGTTCCCGAAGCAGCACACATCGCTCCGTGTGACACCCCGAGAACGATGAACTGCAGATTACCTGTGGCCGCCGGCAATGCGGAAGGAGGTGGGTGGGATGTTACGTCCCGCTCATCTCCGCCCTTCCACTTCTATTGGGCGGCCGCTGTGATATGTCGCTGTGACGCCGAACATCCCCCCCCTTCGGGAAGAGGATGTTTGCCACCCACAGCGAGGTCGTTCGGGAAGTACGTGTGACGGGGGTTACTGACTTTGTGCGACACGGGCAACAAATTGCCCGTAGCGCACAAACGATGGGGGCGGGTGCGATCGCACGATAAATCGACGCGTGTAACGGGGCCTTAAGATGTTGAAATTGGAGAACAGATTCAGAATATATTTCACCCTAATTAAATTTTTGATGTTATGGTTTAAAAAAAATGTATTTTCAAGATATCATTAAAAAATAATAATTGGTTTTATTTTTAGCAGATGACTGTATTGGGAGTTCAGATGGAAATCTATTATCTTCAGAATTTATAACCGATGATAAAAGTATCACACATTATACACATGAAGAGCATGCTGTTGTCCCAGATATACCTCCAGTCCTTCCTCGAAAAGCTCTATCATCATTTCATGACCATGGAAAACTTCACACAGGGGAGAAGCCATTTTCATGTTCAGAATGTGGGAAATGTTTTATTCAGAAATCGGAACTTGTTGTGCATCAAAGATATCACACAGGGGAGAAGCCATTTTCATGTTCAGAATCTGGGAAATGTTTTATTCAGAAATCGGATCTTGTTGTGCATCAAAGATCTCACACAGGGGAGAAGCCATTTTCATGTTCAGAGTGTGGGAAATGTTTTATTCATAAATCATACCTTGTTAGACATCAGAAAAATCACACAGGGGAGAAGCCATTTTCATGTCCAGAATGTGGTAAATGTTTTATTCAGAAATCGGAACTTGTTGTGCATCAAAGATATCACACAGGGGAGAAGCCATTTTCATGTTCAGAATGTGGGAAATGTTTTATTCAGAAATCGGATCTTGTTGTGCATCAAAGATCTCACACAGGGGAGAAGCCATTTTCATGTCCAGAATGTGGTAAATGTTTTATTCAGAAATCGGAACTTGTTGTGCATCAAAGATATCACACAGGGGAGAAGCCATTTTCATGTTCAGAATGTGGGAAGTGTTTTATTCGGAAATCAAAACTTGTTATGCATCAAAGATCTCACACAGGGGAGAAGCCATTTTCATGTCCAGAATGTGGTAAATGTTTTATTCAGAAATCGAAACTTGTTGTGCATCAAAGATATCACACAGGGGAGAAGCCATTTTCATGTTCAGAATGTGGGAAATGTTTTATTCAGAAATTCGATCTTGTTGTGCATCAAAGATCTCACACAGGGGAGAAGCCATTTTCATGTTCAGAGTGTGGGAAGTGTTTTATTCGGAAATCAGAACTTGTTGTGCATCAAAGATCTCACACAGGGGAGAAGCCATTTTCATGTTCAGAGTGTGGGAAGTGTTTTATTCGGAAATCAGATCTTGTTGTGCATCAAAGAGGTCACACAGGGGAGAAGCCATTTTCATGTTCAGAATGTGGGAAATGTTTTATTCAGAAATCGGATCTTGTTGTGCATCAAAGATCTCACACAGGGGAGAAGCCATTTTCATGTTCAGAGTGTGGGAAATGTTTTATTCAGAAATCGGATCTTGTTGTGCATCAAAGAGGTCACACAGGGGAGAAGCAATTTTCATGTTCAGAGTGTGGGAAATGTTTTATTCATAAATCATACCTTGTTAGACATCAGAAAAATCACACAGGGGAGAAGCCATTTTCATGTCCAGAATGTGGTAAATGTTTTACTTGGAAATCAGGTCTTGTTTACCATCAAAAAAATCACACAAAATAAACCATTTTTATGTTCTGAATGTGGAAAATGTAATTCTCAGAAATCAGATCTTGTTAAACATGTGAAGAGGCTGCACTGGGAAGGAACCTTTTTCCATGTGAATAATTTAAATATTTAACTGGTAAATCAAGTCTTGCCGACCATCAGAAAACCAACAGAGCAGAGCAGCCATTTTTGTTTTCAGAATTTGCCAAATGTTTTTATCATCAATTAGGTCCTGTTGTCAGATGAGTCACACGGGAGAAGCCATCAGGATTTATTATAATAAAAAGGGTTTTTTCCAAAAGTCGGCTGCAATTCCTTAATTGAGGGAGGAATATAGGGAAAAGAATTCACACAAAAAATGTGGTCATAATGCACTTATGGGGGGGGGGGGGATCTGCTGCTGACACTGTTACGGGGATAAAATGTACTAATGTCCACATCCTTGGCCCCTTCCAGGTATATGTGTCTCCCATTCTTGTGTATATGTCCATCCTGGTATATATGTTGCCCATCTTTATCCCATCCTGGTATATATGATCTTCATCCTGGTATATAACCCATAGCAAAAAGTATGGACTCACCTGGCTCGGAGGATGTTCATTCAGTTGTTTTATTTTAGAAAAAAAGCAGATCACAGACATGGCACAAAACTAAAATCATTTCAAATGTCATCTTTCTGGCTTTAAGAAACACTTAAAGAAATTAAGGAAAAAAAATGTGCTAGCCAGTAACAGTTACTTTTTTAGACCGAGCAGGGGTAAAAATTATGGAATCAATCAATTCTGAGGTAAAAATGATGGAATCATGAAAAACAAACAAACTAAAATACACTCCAATACATCACTAGTAGTGTTGAGCGAGTATGCTTGTCACTACTCGGTACTCGCACGAGTATCACTGTACTCGGGCTACTCGGCGGGTACCGAGTAACCTCGCGATACTCGTGCTGTACTCGTGGTCTTCATTCCTGCATGTTGGCGCTCTTTTGAGAGCCAGCCCTTATGCAGGGATTGGCTGGCAGACCACTGCAATTCCACAGCCCTGTTAGTTGTGGAATTGCAGTGATTGGCCGGCCCTCACAGCATGACCGTGCCTTTAGCCCGACACTTCCCCGCTCGGCTAAGCCCCCTCCCGCACTCCACTCCGCATGTATATATATATACACGCATACACACACACGCACGTTTTTTTTTTTACTTTACATTTTTATGGTTTCTACATGCTGCCGGGGGTCATTTCAGAATAATACTCGGGTCTCCCATAGGATAACATTGGGCTCGGTGCTCGGGCCGAGTACACGAGTATCTTGGGATGCTCGGCCCGAGCCTCGCGCACCCGAGCTTTTTGGTACTCGCTCATCACTACTAATCACTAGTATTATTCTGAAATGACCCCCGGCAGCATGAAGAAACCATAAAAATGTAAAGTAAAAAAAAACGTGCGTGTGTGTGTATGCGTGTATATATATACATGCGGAGTGGAGTGCGGGAGAGGGCTTAGCCGAGCGGGGAAGTGTCGGGCTAAAGGCACGGTCATGCTGTGAGGGCCGGCCAATCACTGCAATTCCACAACTAACAGGGCTGTGGCATTGCAGTGGTCTGCCAGCCAATCCCTGCATGAGGGCTGGCTCTCAAAAGAGCGCCAACATGCAGGAATGAAGACCACGAGTACAGCACGAGTATCGCGAAATTACTCGGTCCCCGCCGAGTAGCCCGAGTACAGTGATACTCGTGCGAGTACCGAGTAGTGACAAGCATACTCGCTCAACACTACTAATCACTAGTATCACCACCTCTGGCTTTTATAACAGCTTGCAGTCTCTGAGGCATGGACTTAATGAGTGACGAACAGTACTCTTTATCAAGTCTGGCTCCAACTTTCTCTGATTGCTGTTGCCAGATCAGCTTTGCAGGTTGGAGCCTTGTCATGGACCATTTTCTTTAACTTCCACCAACGATTTTCAATTGGATTGAGATCTGGACTATTTTCAGACCATATAGAAGGGTTAAACCTGGCTCAACTACCATGAATCAGGTGCTCTGGAGAAAAAGGAAGTCAATATACAAAAATACACACTAATATGAATGATGAAAAGTGCAAATTGGTGCTCAAAAAATATATGTTTTATTTTGGTATATTCATGGAAGACATTGTCCAACGTTTCAACCCTGTGGGTCTTTATCAAGGACTTTTGTCTAATTTTATGAAATACAGAAAAAAAAAAGTTATTAAACAAAATAACAGACCGTTACATCAGAAAATCTGCAATGATAAGGCACATGAAAAAGGCAGATGCAAACGAGTAACATCATAGTGATGTAAATAACACTGTAGGATGAGCCTCTTTATAGCAATATTCGCCATATTCCATAGAGGAAATATCTCCTAAATGTGATTGTCAGAAAGCATACATGATATAGATAAGTGTACGAGCGAGGTAAACACACACATACCTATAGATATAAGGAATATTTCACAAGGAGCACTGAAAGGTACCGTATTTTTCGGACTATAAGATGCACCGGACCATAAGACGCACCCTGGTTTTAGAGGCGGAAAATAGGAAAATAAAATTTTAAGCAAAAAAATGTGGTCATGACACACTTATGGGGCGAGGATCTGCTGCTGACACTGTTATGGGGTAATGTCCTGCTCATATACTCCCCAGCCTGCTCATATACTCCCCAGCCTGCTCATATACTCCCCAGCCTGCTCATATACTCCCCATGCTGCTCATATACCCCCATCCTGCTTATACCCTCATCCTGCTCATATACTCTCCATGCTGCTCATAATATACCCTAATCCTGCTATATACCCTCATCCTGCTCCTATACTCCCCATGCTGCTCATAATATACCCTAATCCTGCTATATACCCTCATGCTGCTCATATACTCCCCATGCTGCTATATACCCTCATCCTGCTCATATACTCCCCATAGTGCTCATAATATACCCCTATCCTGCTATATGCCATCATCCTGGTGTATGGCCGCATCCTGTGGCACATAAAAAAAAATAAATAAACGTTCATACTCACCTCACCTCACTCCCTACAGCACCGCTCCTCTTACCGTCTATGTCAGTGGCAGTGCCGCTGAGTGGAGCCGTTCCCGTTCCCCTGCAGCATTGCGATGTCCTCCGGTGGTCTGTGCCGGCAGCTGCGTGTGGACATGTGCGCACAGCGATGACGTCATCGCTGTGCGCGCCGCTAGTCTCCAGTAAGTCAGCTGACCGGCAAAGACAGGAGATCGCGATGCTGCAGGGGAACGGTGAGTAATGTGTACTGATTCACTGCCCCCCGCACTGATGATGATGCGCGGGGAGCAGGGAATACAGCCGCACATGATCACTCCAGGCTGCAGTTGCCAGGGGTGATCATGCGGGTCGACTGTTTATCCCTGCCCATCACCCCGCCCACCTGTCAGTGCCGGCTTCAGCACTGAGAGATGGGCGGGAGGATGGGCGTGCATATTAAATGAGCGGGCCCACGTGGTCACGGCAGGCTGCTATAGCCTGCTCGTGCCCCCGATGACCCGCTCCACCGCAGCACCCTCATTCCCCGCAGCCACAGTCAGACCATAAGACGCACCCCCACTTTCCCCCAAGATGTGGGGGGGAAAAAGTGCGTCTTATGGTCCGAAAAATACGGTAATATTTCTCAGAGATCATGGGGTTTCTGAAGGAGAAGACGTCCAAATTAATGTACATGTAGTAACATACTATCGGTAGAGTAGATAAGTCTGTCTGAGGAAAAATATCCATCCTAGCTTAGTGAGATGGAGGGTACTCATAGGGGTATACCTGCAGTTGCCTTTGTTGTATGCATAGGTGTCAATCAGACAGACCAGGTGTGTGGACACCTACGAGAGGGGAAAATATTAGCACAATTAGGTGTCATAGTGACCAAAAAAGAGGGTGGTTAAACTTTGAAAAACATTTTTTTAAAATATAATACCTTGTGCTATGAGTAAATATTCGAAAATATGAGGTATGATATGGGAGGTACATGGTACCTATATCGATATGGGTGGTAAAACAAAAGGAAATTACATAAGTAATATAAGGAGTCCACATCCTGTTAGGGGAAACTCTTGTTGTAGGGGTTGCATACCTGTATCAAAACAGTAAGTAAACCGTCAAGAGTGAGGCTCAGACTACTTGAGGGACAAGAAGAGATGTGTAGATCCAATAAATGGATAGCTGGTTAAGAGGCTACAGAGCAAAGAAGGTAAATGTTTCATTAGTATGTCCACATGACCAAGGAACAAACCAAGGACCATAGTGATTATCATCATGCATGGTTTCATATATACTGGCTAACAGCATGGCTTATGGGGCTGAAAACATTAGAGTAATACATACATAGAAATATAGGAAATGTGGATGCATTAAACATACAATGCTTAATAGAGCATATCCAAATAACGTGCATGAACACATACCTCCCAGTTACAATGAAGTACATGTGGGTCTTTAATAAGGTATAGGCCAATGGCTCTATGGAAAAAGGTACAGGGTAAATGTCAGGCTTGGGGCAAGATCGCAGTGAGGGGGGAGAAGGTGTACATACCTGTCGTGGTTCAGGGAGGTACCAGGGAACGTGTGGAGCCTACCGAGTGGAGCAGTGTGTGGCTATTTATGTGGATGGACACCGCCATGTCGGCGTGTGACGTGCGCTGACGCATGCGTGTTGGGCAGAAACGCCCCGCGCGTGCAACGGGGCACCCTTCGGGGAAGCCCGTTGTAACCGCGCACACACGGCAGGCAGACAGCCCCGCGCATGCGTGTGGGCGGTGGGACAGTGTACCGTAACAGTGCATGCGCATAGGGCAAAGTGCCCCACGCGTGCGCGATGGCAGGAACGCCACTTAAGCGGCACCATGCCACCGCGCACGCGCGGAAGGCAGAGAGCCACGCGCACGCGCGGAAGGCAGAGAGCCACGCACACGCGCGTGAGTAACAGGACAGTGTGTTATGTCAGCGCGTGCGGTGGAATGCCCCACGCATGCGCGATGGAACGGACGTCACATGGGTGGCATGACGTCACCGCGCAAGTGCGGAAGGCAGAGAGTCCCGCGCACGCGTGTGGAAGGTGAAGTGATGTAGGTGATGTGTGATGACGGGGAGACTGCGCACGCGCAGTACAATAAGCAAGGGAGAGGCCGCATAGTGCTGCCACATATCATGTAAAATAAGGCGCTGGGAGGGAAAAACAGGTGGTGACTCAATAGTTATCCGGTACAGATCTATGGTGGAAATATAGTGCAGGCTGGGGTGGCGTGCTCATAGTGAGTCAGGTGAGTCGAGGTGGATCAGGTGACAAAAGGGAAGTTAGATGATGAAAAAAATTGGAGAGTTAATGCATCCATCTACATTCCATAACATAATACAGTGATTACAGATGAGATCAGTACATCAATTGTGTTATTTCAAAGTTGCATGTAACACGATCCATATAAAGTATTAAATGTTAGCATAGTAAATATAGAGAGATCATGATATACCTATAGAAGCACATCATATTCACGATTAAGGCCGTGTGGTTCTAGTGTCCTCAGTGTGTGTATCCAAAAAGCTTCTCTTTGTTTTTGCATTTTGATTCTTTTGCCCCCCTCGCCTCAGTGGTGGTACATGTTCTATAATATGGTAGCGCAGTTGGGCTACCGTATGTCCATGAGTGTCAAAGTGGTGTGGAATAGGGAACAACACCTGTTTACACCTGATGGTAGACTTGTGCTTGTTTATCCTGTCTCGGATATGTTTGGGTTGTCTCCCCAACATATCCAAGACCACATGGGTATTTTATCAGATAGACAACAAATGATGAATCGCAGGTGAGATAGTCATGGATCTGGTAAACCTTCCCAGTGTGTGGGTGAGTGAAGGAATCCCCACGAAAAAGATTGTTGCAGTGCAAGCATGGGAGATTACCCTTCTTGGGAATACCTAGAAAGGTCTGGCATAAACCGGTAGAGACGGGCCCGATGTCTACCCTGACTAAGTTGTTCCTCAAGTTTTTGGGTCTCTTGTGACAGAACAGTGGAGGCACTGAAAATTCAGTTACAGAGGGATAGGAAGCATGCAGCAGTGGCCAATGTTTCGAGACAATGTTCCTCTTTGAAGAATTTCTGAATGCCCTTCAGGGAGCTTGAGCCTGGAGTCACCACTGGTGTGGGGGATGGTGAGGGTGATGTTCTTTTAGGGGTACTTCACACACAGCGAGATCGCTAACGAGATCGCTACTGAGTCACGGTTTTGTGGCGCAGCAGTGGCCTCATTAGCGATCTCGCTCTGTGTGACACTGAGCAGCGATCTGGCCCCTGCTGTGAGATCGCTGCTCGTTACACACAGAACTGGGTCATTTTTTGGTCTTTGCTCTCCCGCTGATAAGCACACATCGCTGTGTGTGACAGCAAGAGAGCAAAGATCTGAATGTGCAGGGAGTCGGCGTCTGGCAGCCTGCAGTAAGCTGTAACTAAGGTAAAAATCGGGTAACCAAGGTGGTTACCCGATATTTACCTTCGTTACCAGCGTCTGCAGCTCTCACGCTGCCAGTGCCGGCTCCCTGCATGCATAGCCGGATTACACATCGGATAAATTGGCAAAGGTTTGCTTATTAACCCGATATGTACTGTGGCTACGAGTGCAGGGAGCCAGCGCTAAGCGGTGTGCGCTGGTAACCAAGGTAAATATCGGGTAACCATACCCGATGTTTACCGTGGTTACCAGTGTCCGCAGCTTCCAGACGCCGGCTCCCTGCAAGCGCAGCGTCGCTTGCACGTCGCTGGGGGCTGGTCACTGGTCGCTGGTGAGATCTGCCTGTTTGACAGCTCACCAGCGACCATGTAGCGACGCAGCAGCGATCATGACCAGGTCAGATCGCTGGTGGGATCGCTGCTGCGTCGCTAAAGTGTGACGGTACCCTAAGCTTTGATAAGTCTGATAATGACCTGACTACTTCTTTCGCTTCAACCTCTGATAGCAATCTGGATACCTCTATATCATCTACTGATATTCCTGTTATGATAACGAGATCTAAATCTCATCATAAAACCAATTACAAGAACAAGAATGCTCATTACTCGCAATATAAAAATGTGCCAAAAAACGACAAAGGCGGGCTGGGAGGAAACATAAAAAATATTCTAAATTAAATACCGACTCCCCAGATGTACCTGTTTGGAACTTGTCCAGCTATGTTCTTTCATCAGATCAGATCTCCCTACTCAGTAAAGGACTGGGGTTTTCCCCAAACACGAATTTCGAGATGTTCCACACAATATTGGATCTCAATAAATTTGCGAGAAACATGACATTAAAATGTCATTTTTCTCAACAAACGGATACCTCTACATCAAAAACATCTACCCTGGACACAATGCCTCCAGAACCTGCCTTTCCTCTCTTTCAAGAACAGAAAGCATTAATGGACCTTAGATTGTTGCAAACTGGTTTTGATAAAGATATTAATGTTCATGATATCAAGTCACATATTAATTTGTCTAACCCAAATTACTATCCTATACAGTCACGTCCCCACATATTGGATACCTTTCAGGAACTGGTGGTACAGGAGTTGACAGAGTTGAGCAGGACGTTCGCCCCCTGTAAAGACAACCTCACACCAGGTAAGAGAGTGGCGCTGTCTAAATTAAAAAATAATTTGGATCTAACTATAAGACAAGCGGATAAGGGGGGAGCGATTGTCCTGCTCGATTCTGGCTTATATAAAAAACTAAATTTACAAGATCTCCAGGACTTGGATACATATATTGAGTTAAAAACCAATCCTACTGACCACTTCAACAGCCTCTTATTGAGGCTGCTGGAAGAGGGAATCAGTACTGGTGCTATTGACGAAAAAACTAAAGAATACCTGTATGTCCCATGCCTTGTGATACCCATTTACCATTCACTACGCAAAATACATAAAAACATCCCCCCCCCCCCTCAGGCCCATTGTCTCTGGCATTGGGTCTTTGGGGGAAAAATTGGGAGGATGGGTAGATCAATTCCTACAACCCCTGACTTTTGCTATCCCAGGGTTCATGAAAGACACCAAAGAAATAGTAAAAGCGTTAGACAACTTTGAATGGAAAGAACACTATTTGTGGGTATCATGTGATGTGATTTCGTTGTATCCATCAATACCACATAATGTTGCCATCAAGTGTCTGGAACAGCACCTTGACAGATTTAGTGGATACTCAACAGTGTTGAAAGATTTTCTGGTGACTGCGGTGCAATTCCTCTTGGTACATAATTATTTTTTATTTGATGACAAATTTTTCTTACAGCGAAGGGGAGTCAGCATGGGAGCTCGCTTCTCCCCCTCGCTAGCAAATATTGTGATGGCGAGGTGGGAGGAGGAGTTCTTGTTTGGTGACGCCAACCCTTTCAGCAGCAGCATCCATTGGTATGGCAGATATCTGGATGACTTGCTGCTGATATGGGTTGGTGCACCGAACGGGATTCTTGATTTTACCAACTATATCAACTCCAATGATTTCAACTTAAAATTTACAACAGACTCACACCCCATAAAAAATAATTTTTTGGATATTACACCAACAGTGGGAAAACATAATCAATTAATTATTACACCATATAGAAAACCCACAGCCTGTAACTCCATCCTAACTGCTGACTCCTGCCACACATCACATCACATACAATAAGGAATATGTCAGGGCCGGGAGGACTGGTGGGCCCAGGAGGTGGATCCACTGGACCGAGTACCCCACCGGGGGGCAGAGTACACGGCAGCCGGAGCACTGGCGTGGCCGGGACGGTTATAACCGGGTCACTAGGGTCACAGAGTTCTATAGGATACTGCAGGAAACAGGCACAGGTACCCGGTAGCAAAGGACAAACAGTAACAGGAAACAGGACACAGCACAAGGGGACCTGAGCACCTAGCTCTAAAGACAAGCAAAAGGACACGTTGATCAGGCCCCGCCCACATGGAAAGGCAAGTCTCATATACCCAGCACAGCCCCATGTCATTACCTGCATCAGGTGTGCTGGGCCCATAAGACCAGGAGAGTGGGCGCGGCCTGGTCCTATACAGAACCATGAGGCCAATACTCAAAGTCAGACTCCTGAGACCAGGAGCAGGAGTCAGGGGAGCAGGAGCGGGAGCGGCAGCCATGCCTGGTGGACACATGGAGTGGATCAGTGGGTAAGGAGTGGTGCTGGGACACTGGGAGCGTGACAGTACCCCCCCCTCTAAGCCCCCCCCTCCGAGCACAGAACCCCAGGGGCACCCCGGATCGAGACACCGGGCCGGGGCCCAACGCAAAGGCGGGGAAGGACCTCTGACCCCGTACCGCCTTCTTAGCCGCACGGCGCTTAGCCGATCTACCAGCAGTGGCAGCGGGGGCAACGGGAAGAGGAGGACCGACAGAAACACTACTGACATCGTGGAGAACCGGCCCGGGCGACTCGGACCGGGCACAGGACGGTGACTCATCCCCGGTAGCTGGTGGCATCAGAGTCTCAATCGCCGGGGACGGTGGAACGACGCTGGGGTGCGTCATCACTTCCGGTTCCGGTGGCACCACAGGCACAAGTGCCAGGATCTGTGGTACAACGCTGGACTGCGTCATTTTCTCCTGTTCTTGTGACATGATAGGATCAGGTGCCAGGGGCTGAGGGACGGGCTGAAGACAGGTATCATGGCACGAGGGACTCCAGCGAGAGATTGCGCCGGAGCGCCAACTGATGTCAGGATCATGGAGTTTAAGCCAGGGCAGACCCAGCAGGAGCTCAGGAGCCATTCTCGGGATGACATAAAACGCAATAGTCTCAGTGTGCAGGGTACCAATACAAAGTCTCACGGGTTCGGTGGTGTACCGGACAGGTTCGTATAATTGTTTTCCGTCCACGGAGGCGAACCAGAGGGGTTTTGCAAGCGGGATGACCGGTATCCGATAACGGTCCACGGTAGCTTGTTGGATGAAATTACCCGCTGCTCCCGAATCAATGTGAGCCTCTGCCGTGAACTGGGTCTTCTCGGTCGTGACCTGGACAGTCTGTGTAACCGGGACTGACGGGATTCCGGTACCAAGGGTGGCGGTTCCCACCATCCCTTGGACTTGGGGTCTTCCTGGCCTCTCAGGGCAAGAGCGGAGCAGATGTGAACCGCTTCCACAATAGAAGCACAGGCCCCGGGTGAGTCGCTCTGCACGACGTTGCTCGGCTTGGCTCAGCCGGTCTATTTGCATTGGCTCAGGAGTGGAGTCGCAGAACGGCAGTGGCGGGGGAACGGTAGACCTCTGCGGGACAAAGGCGTGACGGACTGGTCGCTTTTCCCGGGATACCTCCTTGGTTCGTTCCTGAAAACGGAGATCAATCCGGGTGGCTAGTGATACCAAAGCATCCAAGGTACGGGGAACATCACGACCGGCTAATTCGTCCTTGATGCGACCGGAGAGCCCCTCCCAGAAGGCGGCAGTCAAGGCCTCATTGTTCCAGCCTAGCTCGGAGGCAAGCGTGCGGAACTGAATGGCGTATTGGCAGACGGTCAGGGTCCCTTGGCGTAGCCGGAGGAGCGAGGAGGTAACCGCGGTACTGCGTCCCGGTTCATCGAAGGTACTTCGGAAAGCCTGCAGGAATTCCCGGATGTCGGTCGTCACCGGATCCTCGTTCTCCCACAACGGATTTATCCAGGCCAACGCCTCGCCTTCCAGGTGGGACATCACAAAGGCTATCTTGGCTTGGTCGGAAGCGAAGAGGTGCGGGAGTAATTTGAAGTGCAGCGAGCACTGGTTCAAAAACCCCCGGCAGTTCTTGGGGTCCCCGGCATACCGAGGCGGAGCAGCGAGGCGAAGTTGCGAGGCTGCAGAGACAACAGGTTCAGACGTAGAGACTGGTTGCTGCGTGGACTCAGATGAGACGGCTGTCTGTAGCGTATATAACCGGTGGTCCACGGACGCCAGGAATTTCAGCATCCGGCTCAGGGTTTCACGCTGTTGTGCCAGCTCTTGGCGCAGCTCAGCCAGCTCTGATGTTTGTGCTCCAGCGGGATCCATGGCCTGATCAATCTGTCAGGGCCGGGAGGACTGGTGGGCCCAGGAGGTGGATCCACTGGACCGAGTACCCCACCGGGGGGCAGAGTACACGGCAGCCGGAGCACTGGCGTGGCCGGGACGGTTATAACCGGGTCACTAGGGTCACAGAGTTCTATAGGATACTGCAGGAAACAGGCACAGGTACCCGGTAGCAAAGGACAAACAGTAACAGGAAACAGGACACAGCACAAGGGGACCTGAGCACCTAGCTCTAAAGACAAGCAAAAGGACACGTTGATCAGGCCCCGCCCACATGGAAAGGCAAGTCTCATATACCCAGCACAGCCCCATGTCATTACCTGCATCAGGTGTGCTGGGCCCATAAGACCAGGAGAGTGGGCGCGGCCTGGTCCTATACAGAACCATGAGGCCAATACTCAAAGTCAGACTCCTGAGACCAGGAGCAGGAGTCAGGGGAGCAGGAGCGGGAGCGGCAGCCATGCCTGGTGGACACATGGAGTGGATCAGTGGGTAAGGAGTGGTGCTGGGACACTGGGAGCGTGACAGAATATCCCTATAGGGGAATTGATCCGTACCAAGAGGAATTGCACTGCCCACACAGACTATCTTATTGAGGAGGATAGGGTCTGTACCAGACTAAGAAACAGAGGATATAAAAATTGGACACTGAACAGAGCAAAACACATTGTGGACAAAATGGACAGACAAGATCTTCTAGTAAAAAAAACGCAGATCACCAACTGACATGCATACTAGTAGTGGGGTTAAATTTATAACAAACTTTAGTAACCAGTTCTCACAAATTACTAGTATAGTGAAAAATTTTTACCAATTCTTGATGAGGATGCCAAACTAAAAAATATAACGAAAAAAGGTATTAAATTTATTGCTAGGAAAGCTCCCACACTAAACAACTTACTATCTCCCAGCCTATTCATTAATCATGATAAAAAAAACACATTTGAACACCACCTGGTTGGATTTAAAAGGTTACTTCAAATGTGGAGCCACAAAATGTAAGGCATGTCTCCATGCATTGAAAAGCCGCACCTTCAAATCTTTAAAAAATTTGAGAGAATATAAAGTTAATGATTTTATAAATTGCAACACAGACCATGTAGTTTACCTTATCACCTGTAATAAATGTAATATTCAGTATATGGGATGCACTACGGGCCCATTGAAAAATAGAATACGGCGCCACCTATCTGACTCAGTTAATCCCCTGGCTACACCTATATCAGCAGTCTCGAGACATTTTCAAAATGTACATGGAGGAGACCTCCAAAGCTTTCAATTTATGGGGATTGAGAGGGTTCATAGACCAAATCGAGGGGGAGATTATAGGAGAAAGCTGCTGAACAGGGAAACATATTGGATCCTTACTTTGGAATGTAGATATCCTTTTGCAATGAATAATCGCCAGGATCTCATTCTCCATTATTGACGACTCTCTCCTGTATCCCCCCCCCTCTCTCTCTTCCCTCTTTCCCCCCCCCCTTCCCCCTCCCATATTTTCTAATCCATCTTACTTCATGTGTTGATTTTGTTAGCCCTATAGGGGGATCAAAGACTATTCCCTTTATACCAATGCTGGAAATACTATATACACTTTAATAGACAGATTTAAGTAGAGAACATGATCTGTCGGATTAAAATTACTCTTTATAATTTATATTAAAATAATCTTATATTATTAAAGAAAAATTTATAATCTCGTATTGCTTCTGTGTCGCCCTGGACAAGCCAGGGGACACAGGTAACAACACACACACACACCCACCCCCAGCAGGTCACAGCAGACATCCCCAAAGTGACCTGCTTTCTGCCTCGGGCTCAGACTGACACAGCAGGTGGGCGTAATCAGGAGATGGGGACGCCCACCGAGGAGTGAGCTGGCCGGAGGCAGGGAACAAGCGAGTCAAGTCCTAGGAGAGGAAGAGAGAAGGTCTGCAGAGAGGCAGACATAGCCAGGGGCCTAGGTTGGAGCCTAGGGCCTCGTACAGAGAGTCCGGCAGACGCTAGGTGCCGTCTGCAGGGAGCCGGGGAGACAGCTGGTGGAACCGCAGGTAGCCAGGGCTGGGCAGTGGCCCCCCGGTACTGAATCGGGGAGCCAGCTGGAAGCCGGAGTGCAGGAGAAGGGTGCACGGAAGTGGAAGAAGGGACTTACACCACCAAACTGGGTCAGGGGATAAACAACAACCGCAGCCGTCTGTGGGTACCCGTCCATCCAGCCGAGTGTTTACTAAGAACTGTGTCCTGATTTCTGGCTGAGTGAGTACCACAGTGCCGCAAGGCACAGCGCTGCCCCCGCGTCCCTGCGCCCACCAGGCCCTGCACCTCCCAAGCCATCACTGGGCCCCGGGATCACCAACCCCTACCCACGGAGGGGCAACACAACAACTGGCTGCTCCACATCATCACTCCCGGGATCCCCATATCGAGCAGCGGTGGTGCTAACAAATCACCACAACCGTGGGTGGCGTCACGGACAATATACCTTATCCCAAAAACCCAACCCCCTTTCACTCACGGGCGAGGAGCGCCGCTCAAGACCCCCAGGATCCGGCCCACCGCTCGAGCCACCACTGAGCAGCAGCAGCCGGACCCGAGCAGTGGGGGTGAGCGCAGTGCTGACACCCTCTCCCCCGCCCGCGACACTTCTATATATTACATGTAGCTTTTTTGCCCCAAGTGAATTTTCTAGCTTGTATTTATGGGAATCATCCCATGATCTTATAATATCTTGTGTTACACGATAACAAATTTGTGTGACTTAAAGGACAGACCGCAATTAACAACGCGATCTGCTTTTATCTCTTATAATCTATATTCATGTAACACTAAAATGTTATAAAAACCTATGGTCTAATATTGCCCCTGTTCATTTGATGCGGCTTTTCCTTGTATGAATCTTTAAGATTCGATCTGTGGGAATCATTCCATGTGCCTGATAGTGTCTTTCATGTTTCAGTCTGGGACCACTTTGGAGTCGCATTCCTGATAAACCGCTATTAACTTATAAATTCCAGTGCACTCTTACAAGGTTTTCTCTTCACCCCTTTGCGACTTAGCTATTTTTCCGTGTATAAACACACCACGATCTCATTTATCCTTCCTGTGTGAACTTAGTCTTCTCTCTTAAATGTACTGTGGGTGCATGTGTTTTTAGTATGGATCTGCGTTACTTTTTGATCGCATCATATGTATCCATCCAAATAGTGATTACTCATATTGGGTTTATTTGGCATATCATAAATAGATATTAAGAGATTAAATATTACAACTTATATTAAGACTCTGTTATATTAACTACCTCAATCATATATCTACACTCATATGAATCATATAATTAAAATCTATAAAACCCATATGAATTCATGAATATTCATATCTATGTATTTATTTTTGATTTATACTATGGAATGAATATGTCTATTGAGAAAAAAACAGAACCGCAGACCCATACATATATTATCCCATATTCCTTTATGGATAATTTTTAATCAATTTATTTCTCTAGTTTCAGTTGTTGAATTGTATATTTTTACATTTGTGCCTCTTTATTCTATCATGCCATCATATTGGCAGGGATTCTTTGCAGCAACACACACATGCTGTTGATTAGTATGAGTGTGTGTGTGTCTCCTTTAAAACAACTGATTTCCCATTCCTCATTTGAACAAGATTAAGACTATGTGTCGAAACGCGTAGTTCTACGAGGCATACCCCCCCTGCAATTTTACAGCCACACCACTGTATTTTAACTATTTTTGCAAACAAATTTGGATTTTTTAATATACCCCAAGGATCGCGCTGGATTTCCTTCCTTTCAATATGATTCCAGGACACTCAGCAGCAGATCTTTCCGTGCGCTGAATCTGAATGGGGAGCGGTGTTTGTCTTGTAACGGTGAGATGAAATCTTCACTCTCTTTTGCACGTATAAAGAAATAGTGTTACTACACCACACATATATAAATATATAGCTATATACGCAGCTTACCGTACAGAGTTTGTTGTAAATTAGCTCCGCTTGTTCCTGCACTAGTATTAGCATCAGCAACCCCATCTGGAGTCGCGTCAGCGGCAGCACCACCATTTATAGCACGCAAAAACGCATCGGAAACACTGCAGTCCATAAACTCATCTTAAACGAGAAAGAGATAAATATAAAAATAGTATACAAAACAATTTTTCAACCAGAATGATTTAACATTTACAGCTATATTCAGAATAATACATACCCAATTGTTGGGCATCGGGAAGGCTATCATCGAATTGATCCGCAGAATATTGTACTTCCATCTAAAATATTAAGCCTGTGTGAATTTTCCATGGCAATTGATACAAATCTATAACATTGACAACTATACTTTATATACTATATAATAAATATTTATATATCTATAACTATTAGTGATGAGCGAGTATGCTTGTTACTACTCGGTACTCGCACGAGTATCACTGTACTCGGGCTACTCGGCGGGGACCGAGTAATCTCGCGATACTCGTGCTGTACTCGTGGTCTTCATGTTGGCGCTCTTTTTAGAGCCAGCCCTTATGCAGGGATTGGCTGGCAGACCACTGCAATGCCACAGCCCTGTTGTGGAATTGCAGTGATTGGCCGGCCCTCACAGAATGACCGTGCCTTTAGCCCGACACTTCCCCGCTCGGCTACGGCCCCTCCCGCACTCCACTCCTCGTGTATATATATATGCACGCTTACACACACACGCACGTTTTTTTTTTTAATTTACAGTTTTATGGTTTCTACATGCTGCCGATGGTCATTTCACAAAAATACTCGGGTCTCCCATAGGATAACATTGGGCTCGGTGCTCGGGCCGAGTACACGAGTATCTTGGTATGCTCGGCCCGAGCCTCGAGCACCCGAGCTTTTTAGTACTCGCTCATCACTAATAACTATGAATGTTGTACCTATGAAATAGATTAGACAGTTGGATAGATTAAATAGAAGCAAAGGCTGTTCTACATCATCACAATTATCACCAATTACATAACTAGTGTAATGTTAAATGCACCAAACACCAAATTACTAGAAACCATACTATGGCATGACAATTAAATAATGTAGGATAACACTAAGGCTGTGTTCACACATGCGTTATTTACCTGCGTTTTTGCTGCAGAAATTTCTTGAGAAATTCTTGTAATCTTTCTGCAGACATTCCCCAGCCAAACCTATGGCAAAAAAAATTAGCTGTGCGCACACTGCGTTTTTTTCTTAAGAAAATTCTTTCAGTAGATTTTCTTAAGAAAAAGAATGAGCGTGTCCCTTCTTTTCTGCAGCTAACTGCATTAGTTACCATAGATAATGGCACAATAACGCAGGGAGCAACCAGCGGTAAAAATGCACCAAATACGCACCAAATCGCGGTAAAAACGCAGGTGCGCTAATCCTTCACTCTCAAGAAATTTTCTTAAGAAAAATCCTTTTTCTAGTGTGCACTTAGCCTAAGGCTGTGTTCACACACTGCGTTTTTTACCTGCATTTTTGGTGCGTTTTTGCTGCAGAAATTTCTTGAGAAATTCTTGTAACCTTTCTGCAGACATTCCCCAGCCAAACCTATGGCAAAAAAAATTAGCTGTGCGCACACTGCGTTTTTTTCTTAAGAAAATTCTTTCAGTAGATTTTCTTAAGAAAAAGAATGAGCGTGTCCCTTCTTTTCTGCAGCTAACTGCGTTATTTGCCATCGATAATTGGCACAATAACGCAGGGAGCAACCAGCGGTAAAAACGCACCAAAAACGCACCAAATCGTGGTAAAAATGCAGTTGCGTTTTTGGTGCGTTTTTAACGCAGGTGCGCTAATCCTTCACTCAAGAAATTTTCTTAAGAAACATCCTTTTTCTAGTGTGCACATAGCCTAACACACACAGACAGTATAAACAATTGTGCAGATTAAAAGAGAACAGCTATTAACTACCATATTCAATATTTGACTAAATTATAAAATAAACTACATTCTACCGTCTAAGAATTACTTATACTACTGTTATAAATACTGTTACATTAAACTTAACCGTTATTAAACTCGCAACTTATTAGGACTAGTGAGGCCAAGTGGGTACAATATTAAACACACACACACAATAAACATTAGCCCAAATTAAAAAGAACAGCTATTAACTAATGTTTAAAATACACGCCTAACTTATAAAATAAACTACAGGCTATTCCATAACAAATACTTCTATTACTGCTATAAATATAAATAGTGTTATATTAAACATAGGCGCTATAGAAGACACAGACATCTAGACTTAATAAGAACAAATGCTTACAATATTAAACGTTAAAAGTTAAATAACTTAATACTCACTTTTTAGGTTTGATGCTTTCTGCTTTCTTTTGTCAGCTAGTGTTTTTCCTGCAAGGCTGTTTGGCTAGTGTTAGTCAAGGACTGTAAATATACAGTTTCCAGCAGAGTACACACCCTCTGTATACGCCCATAAGAACAACCTGTAACGCCCAATTACACTACTTCACACTATCACAACTTAATAAAAAGATGTTGCTAGTCTATAAAAAGATATAAAATGGTAATGAAATGCTAACAAAGCGCAATAATGAGATATCAAAGTTAATAAAATGATATTAAAGCCTATAACATTTATGCCGCTTAATTTCTCATAGAGAGAATCAGGTCTTAAAGTCCACCACAGCAGTTTTATTTATTCAGTCATGAAATATTTATATTAAAAACACTCTTTTAATATCATTTATACTGTTGAATTTCTGATAGAAACATTCGGCTCTTGATTCACATTACACCAATCTTATTTATTGAATCATGTTTTCTTGCCGTTGTGAAAAAATATTACAAAAACAGTATTTTAATCCTAAAAATGCTGGTTCCTTTGGCGGTACTGAAAGTTTATTCCGTGTAGCACGCAATCATCGTATTAAAAAGACAGAGGTGCTTAATTGGCTGAATAATCAAGATACATATATTTTACACAAGCCAGTGAGAAAAAGATTTTTAACAAATAAAGTTATCGTGTCAGATGTTGATACACAATGGCAAGCTGACCTTGTCAGCATGATCGATCATTCCCGTGAAAATGATTGAATAAGATATATTCTTACAGTGATAGATATCTTATCAAAATTTGCGTGGTGTGTGGCCTTGCCAAACAAGAACGGAACAACTGTTGCCAGATCACTCGAATTAATATTTGAAAATGATCAACGCATACCAAAGAAATTACAGATGGATCGGGGCAGAGAATTTATGAATAACGCTGTGAAACGTGTGTGTAAAATATATAATATTCATCTTTTTTTTACTAACAATATTGTAAAGGCAGCCTTGGTGGAGCGATTTAATCGAACATTGAAATCGAAAATGTGGCGTTATTTTACGAAACATAATACCTTTAGGTATATTGATTTTTTACCTGATTTGGTATATAGCTATAATCATTCGTATCACACAGCAATTCGTTGTAGACCCGTTGATGTGACCAAACATAACTCGTTACAAATCTGGAGAAATATTTACGCTTCTAGTAATGCTGCTAAGCCTATTAAACCTTCTTTAAAAATTGGCCATCATGTAAGAGTGTCACGCTATAAAAGCATTTTCACTAAGGGTTATGAACAAACGTACACCAATGAGATATTTGTTATTACATCCATCAACGTCAAATTTCAAAACCCTCTCTATAAAATTGTTGATTTGAGTGGAGAAGATGTACAGGGCTCGTTTTATAAAGAAGAGCTGCAAAAAATAGCTGTGGATGAGAATCGCATCTACAGAATTGAAAAGATTTTAAGAAAAAAGCGTATTAGCGGGTCAATGTATTGTCTAGTGAAATGGATGGGATATCCTTCAAAGTTTAACAGTTGAATTAAAGAAGATCAGCTGACGGACATCTAAATCATGGAGGAGGGATCATTTTATATAACATTACCGAGCAATGCATCTTCTAAAATATACCCTGAGAACACAATATCAACTTATACCACCAAAAGTGGCAAAGCCTGTACACCTTTCTGGACCCTTTGAAGTTGCGCTCACTGAGATTCAATACCCGCATACATGGTATACGTTTGAGCAGAATGATGGAAATTTCTTTATAGGGAAGCGTGGTGAAATTTTGAAGGCGTTTTATGTGAAACCGGGATTTTATTCAAACATCGGTGAACTCATAAGAGCCATTAATGGACGTGTTAATGCATTGAAGGTGGCACCCGATGGTTTTAAACTACGATACGACGATGTGAAGAGAACTGTTACCATGTCGGATTCACCGACTATACATTTTGCACCAGGGCAGAAACTCTCGCATATTTTAGGACTACCACCCTATATTGAGGCCTCTGTAGATAATGCACATCTGGAAAGGAAAAAGACGTATGCAGATATAAAAGATGGCTTTTATACATTATATGTGTACACAGATATAATACAACATCAGCTTGTGGGGCATAGTTATGTTCAACTTCTGAGAACCGCTCAAGTAACAGGAAAGAGTGGTGAACTAACCACTTTCCACTACACAAGGCCTGATTATGTACCTCTATGCAAGCAACATTTTGATTCTGTAACAATCTCTATATTATCAGATCAGGGTGTACCTGTTAAATTCAAATACGGCAAGGTTATTATTCGATTACACTTTTGACCACGAAGGTGTTGACACAGAAAAATGGTGTCTCAGAGGGTATATGGCGACCCCGCCATCTATGCCAGATATTACATTGCACAGTCGGGTCATGGATTAGAGGGTTTTCGCGGTGATGAGTACATGTATGGTGCCGGCCTTGCCGGAATTTTTAGAGGTCTTTTTAGAAGAGCCGTACCATTATTCAGGAGAGGACTGGAAATAGTAAAGCCTCATGTGAAGACTGCGGTCAAAAACATTGCTAAAGATGCATCCCTCTCATCAGCCGTAATGAATCAAATAAACACTCCGCCGCAGGAGGGCTCCGGCATAGTTTATGTTGCTAAAAAACAACAAAAAAGAAAAAAGATGTGTGCACTATTCACAGCCCCCAATGCTCATGAATAAAAAACCTACCAAGAGACAAAATCGTCAGAAAAGAGTAAGACGCTCTGTGGACGACATCTTCTAATCAACTATAATGGCTTTCATACACGATGCTTCTGTAGAGTGCGCAAAATCTGAGCTGGATATTTTTGACCTCCCTCCAACACAAACAAGTATTGAGAAATCGCTTTTTGTAGACGTTCAGCCTATTGCGGCTCTGTCGGACAATGCCCCCCTGGAATTTTTCATATCGGGAAGTGGCGAATATTATTATGATCTGAACAACACGCTACTATACATAAATTGCCGCATCGTCAAACAAGATAATACGGCTATCGGAGATGGATCGCGTGTTGCATTGATAAATTACCCGTTAGCCACTCTATTTAATCAGGTCGATATCACTCTGGGAGATCGCCTCATCTCGCAGGCGGATAACCTCTACAGCTATAGAGCGTACATTGAAACTCTTTTAAATTACAGCTCGCAAACACTATCAACTCAGTTTACAGCTGGATTGTTCTATAAAGACAGTGCGGGTCATCATAATGATCGGAGCTTGGATGGTCCAAATGCTGGATTTGTCAAAAGAGCACGTATAACTGAGCTCTCTAAACCTGTAGATCTATTGGGTCCTATTTTTGGAGATGTATTTAATCAACCGAAGCTCATACTGAATGGACTCGACCTCAAGATCAAGTTGTCGAGAAATAAGGACGCTTTCTGTTTGATGTCGGCTGATGCAGAGCAGTATAAAGTGCAAATCTCACAAGCGTCTCTCTTTGTGAAGAGAGTGCAAGTTTCTCCAGCTGTCCGTATAGGTCATAGTTAGGCTCTACTATCCGCGACAGCCAAATACGCTATTGATAGGGCCTGCATGAAAGTATACAGTATTCCAGCCGGCACGCGAATTACAAACCATTAGAACCTCTTCTTGGCACAAATTCCGAAAACTGTTATATTGGGCTTTGTTGATAATGAAGCCTTCAGCGGTTCGTACCATAAAAACCCGTTGTGCTTCCAACACTACAATATAAGCCAGGCAGGCCTCTACCTTGACGGAAAACAAATCCCAGCCCGCCCTTTCCAACCTAACTTCAATGCCGATTTAGCCATCTGAGAATTTATTTCTTTGGCGCATGTTTTGGGCCGTTTTAAATCTGATCATGCTCTAGCGATAGATCGTGAAGAATTTATGGATGGATTCACATTGTTTGCATTTGATTTATCACCAGATCAAGAGCCCATTTTTTAGTTGTTGCTCTCCCGCTGTGAAGTGCACATCGCTGTGTGTGACAGCGACAGAGCAACAACTAAATGTGCAGGCAGCAGGAGCCGGCTTCTGCGGACGCTGGTAACCATGGTAAACATCGGGTAACCAAGGAGCCCTTACCTTGGTTACCCGATATTTACCTTCGTTACCAGTGTCCCCGCTCTCACACTGCCAGTGCCGGCTCCCTGCTCTCTGCACACGTAGCCACACTACACATCGGGTAATTAACCCGATGTGTACTGTGGCTAGGAGTGCAGGGAACAGGGAGCCGGCACTGGCAGCGTGAGAGCGGGTGCGCTGGTAACGAAAGTAAATATCGGGTAAGCAAGGTAAGGGCTTCTTGGTTACCCGATGTTTACCGTGGTTACCAGCGTCCGCAGAAGCCGGCTCCTGCTGCCTGCACACGTAGCAGAGTACACATCGGGTAATTAACCCGATGTGTACTCTGCTACGTGTGCAGGGAGCCAGTGCTAAGCGGTGTGCGCTAGTAACCAAGGTAAATATCGGGTTGGATACCCGATATTTACCTTAGTTACTAAGCGCAGCATGCTTCCACGCGGCGCTGCTGGCTGGGGGCTGGTCACTGGTTGCTGGTGAGATCTGCATGTGTGACAGCTCACCAGCAACTCGTGTAGCGACGCTCCAGCGATCCCTGCCAGGTCAGGTTGCTGGTGGGATCGCTGGAGTGTGACATCTCACCAGCGACCTCCTACCAACTTACCAGCGATCCCTATCAGGTTGCATCATTGTTGGGATCGCTGGTAAGTTGTTTAGTGTGACTGGGCCTTTAATAAACCAATTTAATCAACATCTATTAACTTTATCTATAATCAGCTATAGATATTGATTTGTTTCAAAAGGGAGTGATAAAGACATAAGCTGTAGCACATCTGGCTGAGCAGATTTGAGAGGCTCATTGTACTGATTCGAATGTAGGAAGTAATTTATCTTTGTATTGAAGGGAAGTGATAAAGTTCACACATTTTCTTCATTCTGTATGGATGGACAGTGCAAAGGTCAGACGTTTTGTTCCTTGTGTAGTGATGGGTGACTGTGTGTACATCTGTTTGTGATCATATATGAGAGCATCTTTGTGTCCATACACGGCTGGACAGTGCAAAGGTCAGATGTTTTGTTCCTTGTGTAGTGATGGGTGATTGTGTGTACATCTGGTTGTGATTATATTTGAGAACCTTATTTTACTTTAACATCTGTAGGAAGTAATTGATCTTTTTCTTTTTTGCCTTGGAGGGAAGTGATGAAGATCACACATTTTCTTCATTCTGTAGTAAGGACTCTGTATATCTGTATTAATATAATTAAATACAAATATATTGTATATACCGTTTTGCAATTCTGCTGAATTGCTGTGCAACTGATGTGATTAAGTTTTGATCAATAAACTTTAAATTTTGATATTGTGTCTGTCTTTCATTCTAAATAACCAATATAAAACACAAACTTTATACATGGGTGTTATAAAAGATGCTTTATAGCATAAAGCGCATAATAGTATAATTGGCCATATACATAATATGCCCAATCATTTCAATTACACTATGAGAATTAGTTCTGTATCATAATCACTAAATAAAATGGTGTGATTGCCCATATACATAATATGCCCAATCAATTACACTATCAGAATTAGTTCTGTATCATAATCACTGAATAAAATACCAAGCAAATCCACTATCAGGATTACTTCTGATTAAAAATCTCACTGGATAAAACCACAATCAAATTCAAAACTACATACAGATTGCGGTATCAAATTCCTAATCAAAAGCCTATAAAATACTGGGAATGTAGAAAGCAACTGCCAGATGGAATGTTAGGGGAGGGGAGCTGTGTGTGCGGAGGGAGAGAGGGGGAGTGACAAGCCCACACTTTGATACACTTTGATAGGGGCGTGGTACCTGTCAAATTACTTTTGATGTGACATGTGTAACCCCTACTACTCATATTCCCTGTCTGTCACGGGTAACAGACAGTACTGTGGTGTTTGGCATTAGACGGTCACAGCATTTAGCTGCGCAACATGTTCCCTGACTTTCTATTGTTCCTGCTGTCAGTATTCAGTGTACTGATATCTCCTCTGCTGGGTTATTGTCAGGTTTCCAGGTTTTCCAGTTCTCTTTTGAATGAGCTTGCCCTCAGTTAACATGGAGTTTAAGGTTCTGTTGCCCTACTTCCTGTCCAGCTGCTTAAAAGGCCGCCTCTCAGCCCAGTCCAGTGCCTGAGTATACTGCTTGCTGTGTGCTCCTGCTTTGCTGCTGCTAATCCTGATTGCTTTTGGATCCTCCTAAAGACTACCGACCGACCGACTCTGGACCTTACCCGGTTTCTCAAGCTGTGCCCGGATTCCGTCTGCCATCTTCGGTCAGCACTCTGCCCGGTTCTCTCTGGTTCGTAACCACTCTGGACAATCATCCCGTACGGACACTCCTGGACTTTTACCGCTTGCCCATTGTGTCCCGGCTGCTGCGCATTTAGGCCTTCCGGGGTGATTGCCGGACAGTCCCTGTATAGGGGTTCGCTCTGGTGGTCTCCCTGGGGGAGTCCGGTGCGTGGCCCCGGGAATTCCCTCCGCTCCGTTTCGGGAAGGTATTTTGTGTATTTGTACTGCTGTGTTTGTTCCGTTGTTATCTACCGTGGTTACAGATTATAAAACATCTTGTATCAAAAACTCGTCTCTGCTGATCATTGCCCTACGCTATCGAAATCCTCAGAACATATAATAAGTATTACAGTTATCATCCTTTTTTCTTTAGGACCCAGAGGAGCTCCTCTTCCCTTCAGCTGCTAATAATCTGTATTTCCCCTTGGGTTTAAATACTCTCATTTTCCATGAACTTGTACTAGTGATATTCAGTTCCTTCACAAGCCCTGGATGCAAGCATGTGGCTTGCACACACCAGCAGGATTGTTATTGCTCTTTACTGAAGTTCTTAATTAGTCGTCTATAGATAAGTTGTTTGTTGTTTCCCTTTGTTTGTTATCTCTGTTTGTCCTTTAGTGCTTAGTGGGGTTGATGAAGAGCTCATCCCATCCGTTCCCTATTTAGGGCCCAGATCAGGGTCAGCTATATACAGTGCCATATCGTGCTAGATCTTTTACGTCACTGGAGGTAAATAATCCCCATTACAGTCTATGTCCCTGGAATCTTCCTCCTATGTATAACTCTTGTATACATGACTCTTTTTCTATATATATATCTCTTTATATAGGTCTCATTTCTGCAGCCTCTAGACAACCTACCTTTCCGTGTGCAGTCTCCTACTATAACATACAGGGACTCGTGTTCAGACCATATGTGCGGATATCATTTCAACCTTCCCTGACTAATAGGTATCTTCCACACAGTATTCAAGACATATCGTTATGTACTTCATTTTCATGTCATCTACTGTAACATTTTCCCTATAGCACCGTGTGATGACACTTCCCTACAAGTGCCGTTCCTTCATGTCACAGCTTATACGCTGTTCGTGATTACGCATACTCTTTGTGGTACGTTCATACGGCATCTACTTTTCTAAGACGCGATACCCCACATGCTTATTTTTCTATCCCTTTGCACAGCAGGTGTTAAGCACATATATACATTCTGCTTGCTGATCTCCAGTGATTCCTGTCCATTCTAGGTGAGCTCTCCTGCCTCTGACGCCTCACCTATTAGTTACACCGCGTACCACCTTCATCACGCATTTATCCCATATACACCCATAATACGCGGTATATTTCCTTTTTACATGTCTAGATTTACTCCCTCTTGATATTCTTGATGTTGTGATCCTTTGATTCTCTGCTGTTCCCTCCTCAGGATTCACTTATGCATTTTGTACTGTATTATGGTATTATGTCAACATTATCCGTATATTCATATTGATGCATTTCCTTTTGTTTTGTTTTATTGTATATAACACTACATCCAGTCTGTCTGACCGGAGGAAGGCCTCTTGGCCGAAACGTTGTTCCTGGCGGACCTTTTGTTTTGTACAGCACTTCTTCACTTTTTCACATTGAATAAAAGAAAAGGATTTGAAATCAACTTTCTTGTGTCCATCTTTTTCTCTTTGGGAAACATACAGTGTGCCGGAGTTATTCCTTTCTGTATTGACGCTTTTCTCCTGAGCACCTGTGCAAGGTGATGCAATGTCTTTCTCTCTTTTTTTCTACACATATACACACCTAGGCTGCAGCCCCCCCATGTTACACACAGCCTGTACACATATACACACATAGGCTGCAGCACCCCCATGTTACACACAGCCTGTACACACACACACACACACGCGCTGCAGCACCCTAATATTACACACAGCCTGTACACATATACACACACAGGCTGCAGCACCCCCATGTTACACACAGCCTGTACACACACACACAGGCTGCAGCACCCCCATGTTACACACAGCCTGTACACCCACATACACAGGCTGCAGCACCCCCATGTTACACACACCCTGTACACACACACACACACACAGGCTGCAGCACCATGTTACACACAGCCTGTACACACACACACACACACACGCTGCAGCACCCTAATATTACACACTGCCTTTACACATATACACACACACAGGCTGCAGCACCCCCATGTTACACACAGCCTGTACACCCACATACACAGGCTGCAGCACCCCCATGTTACACACACCCTGTACACACACACACACACACACACACACACACACACACAGGCTGCAGCACCATGTTACACACAGCCTGTACACACACACACACACACACGCTGCAGCACCCTAATATTACACACTGCCTTTACACATATACACACACACAGGCTGCAGCACCATGTTACACACAGCCTGTACACACACACACACACACACACACATTACCTCATCTTGCATTTCCAGATGGTGCAGACCAGGAGAGGAGACACTGGGATCTGCACGGAGGCTGCAGAAGTTCCAGTCCCTTTCCCTGTCATGAGATCAGGCACATGATTAGTCAGCTGACATGGAAGTTCCTGAATTTACAGGTCCTTCACCTTCTCAGCTCCTGCAGCCTCCATTGTGGTCCGGTACGTTTCCTGTCCTGCTCTGCAGAGCATGAAGAGAGGTGGCAGCTCTCTATTAGCGGCCCGGGCCCCCCTCATTGCCCTAATGGTGGCCCCTGCCCTTGGGGCCCGGTGAGCAGATGAATGAAACTACAGGAGTCACAGTAGTAATACCCTGATGGCAGCCCTGCTTCTCTATATAGTGATTATATAAATATATAACAATGTGAAATGTTCAGTGCACATGGAATATTGCTTTTTATTGGATTTTTAGAAAACAGACATCTATTAGTAACTGAATATATTTTGACTCTAATGTAACTTCTAACATGCTTTCCTTTTCATGTACTTACTTGCCTTTACTTTGACTGTCTCTTTTGTGTTTTCTTGTCCTGCTTGCCAAATATATGGTTTCTCCCCATGTGAATTTTTCTTAGTGGTCAACAAATTATAATTTTCAAGTAAAACATTTCTCACCTTCTAGGTATGATAATGGCCCTTGTGAGTTTTGTGATATTTAAAAAGAAGTCATTAGTTTGTAAAATATTTCCCTCATTCTGAACATGGCAAGGATTTCTCCCCTGTGTGAATTCTGTGGTGTTTACCAAGTTGCGATTTTTGGGTAAAACATTTCCCACATTCTGAACATGAAAAAGGCTTCTCCCCTGTGTGAGTTCTCTGGTGTCTAACAAGATCTGATTTCTGGTTAAAACATTTCCCACATTCTGAACATGAATATGGCTTCTCCCCTGTGTGAGTTCTCTGGTGTGTAACAAATTGTGATTCATCTGCAAAACATTTCCCACATTCTAAACATGAAAAAGGCTTCTCCCCTGTGTGAGTTCTCTGGTGTGTAACAAGAAGTGATTTTCGGTTAAAACATTTCCCACATTCTGAACATGAATATGGCTTCTCCCCTGTGTGAGTTCTCTGGTGTGTAACAAAGTGTGATTCATGTGCAAAACATTTCCCACATTCTAAACATGAAAAAGGCTTCTCCCCTGTGTGAGTTCTCTGGTGTGTAACAAGAAGTGATTTTCGGTTAAAACATTTCCCACATTCTGAACATGAATATGGCTTCTCCCCTGTGTGAGTTCTCTGGTGTTTAACAAGATGTGATTTTTGGTTAAAACATTTCCCACATTCTGAACATGAAAATGACTTCTCCCCTGTATGAGTACTTTGATGTGTAACAAGATTTTTTTTCCAGTTAAAACTTTTTCCACATTCTGAACATGAAAATGACTTTTCCCCTGTATGAGTACTTTGATGTGTAAGAAGATTTGATTTCCGGTTAAAACATTTTCCACATTCTGAACATGAATATGACTTCTCCCTAGTATGAATTATCTCATGGTTAACAAGACTTATTTTCTGGCTAAAACTTTTCCCGCATTCTGAACATGAAAAAGGCTTCTCACCTGTGTGAGTTCTGTGATGTGTAATAAGACTTGATTTGGTGTTAAAATATTTCCCACATTCTGAACATGAAAATGACTTCTCCCCCATATGAGTTCTTTGATGTGTAACAAGATTTGATTCATTGATAAAAAATTTCCCACATTGTGAACATGAAAATTGTTTCTCCCCTGTATGAGTTCTTTGATGTATAACAAGATTTGATTTCCGGGTAAAACATTTCACACATTCTGAACATGAAAATGGCTTCTCCCCTGTATGAGTTCTTTGATGTCTAACAAGATCTGATTTCTGGTTAAAACATTTCCCACATTCGGAACATGAATATGGATTCTCCCGTGTGTGAGTTCTCTGATGTTTTAGAAGGTTTGATTTCTGAGTAAAATATTTCTTACATTTGGAACAAGAAAATGTCTTCTCCTCTGTGTGAATTGTTTGATGTTTAACAAATGATGTTTCAAGGGGAAAACTATTTCTATTCTTTAATTGTGAAATTGGCTTCTTTCCTTTAAGAGCAGTTAGTTTCCTACTGCCTTTTTTGTGACTTTTATTTATTTTAGTAGTCTGGAAAGATTCAGAAGAGAGGACCCGTTTCATAGGTTCAGATGATAGATCTTTGCTGTGAAAGGAAGATGGGATATCTGGAATAATGGCATTCACTTTAGTTGAATCCTGTGTGATCTCAAGGTCATCTGACTTATAAATTGAAGATGTCAGTCGTCCCACTGGTCTCATGGTACAGTCATCTGTTAAGAATAAAACCTGTTATTTTTTCATAAAATATGCTTGTTGCAACAGCACTACCAAATCAGATAAATATTAATCAAATAGCATCATAAAATTTAAATCTTTATTAATATAGAAATTTTAAAAGGAAGAAAATTCTTTCTTCGCTTGGATTTACGTAAACTCAATAAGCGGTCAGGGTTCCCAAACTATTTAGCTGGACCAGCATATAGCAATAATGCCCTATAGATTACCTCTGGCACTATACTGGCCCATAGATGGGGGCCTCTGCAACAGCCACATATAGTCATACAAAGAAACACAAGAAAAAAAAAAAAAAAAAAACAGAAAACAATACTATTACATTTGCTATCAAGTACTGGATAGTGGTCCTAGGTAAAAAAAAAAACACAGCAAAAGCAACAGAATAGACCTAAATAAATATATACATTTTCCACAGGGTGCTGACAGCGGTCAAACACACGGGACAGTATATAATACAATACAAGGACTAGGACAGATCTCACCGCGCCCTATTAGGTCAGGGTATACAGAGTCTTCCACCAGGAAATTGGGTCCAGGGCCTTTCTCCAAATTTAGCTGTCCCTAAGACCTCCTGGAGAAAATAAAAGAGCTGTCTGGTACCCCAAGCTCCCGACCTAACAACGACGGTCCACAGCTAGATCTGTAACGCTGGACCCCTACATTGACCCTATCAGCGTCCCGACGCATTTCGTCTTAAACGACTCTTCAGGGGACATAATGCTTACTGTAGATGAGGTTCTTATACCCAGCTATCATCTGCTCATAGTATTAGAGAGCCTGACGTCTCTCAAATGGGGTCTTTTATAAATGTTAACATTACATCTAGTCCAATCATGCCCGTTTTATCTCACCTGGTATCAATTCCATTGAAAATTGCAATCGCCTCGCCATTAGCTCCCTTCACTTCCTGGATTGCACGGCGTGCGTTCCATTAGGAAACACGCCCACAGTATCCACCATAACGGTGATTACCTTATCATTTAGTCACTTCATTTCCTGCATTGCTCGGTGTGTGTTCCATTCAGAAACACACCCACAGCATCCGGACGTTGGGGAGCGGAGGAGGGAACTCCTCCTCATTTCCTGACAGGCAATACATGCGCTCCATTCCAAGCCTCGTTCTCAGCGGCCGGAAGTCCAGCACAATTTGAGCACAATGTGGCCATTTCACTTAGGGGTACTCATGTTTGTTGCCAGCACTTTTGACAGTAATGGCAATTTACATTGTTACACAAGCTGCACACTGACACTGTACATTACATGAAAGTGTCAGATCTTCAGTGTTGTCCCATGAAAATATAGAATTCATTTTTTACAAAAACATGAGAGGTGTACTAACTTTTGTGATATACTGTATCTGCAATTTTCACTCTCCAACATCCACTGCGTGCTAATTCCTGGAAAGTGCCTGTCAGTCAAAATAGTCACTACTAAGGCTGAGAGGATCCGGACTTTTACGCGCGGTTTCAACACTCTGAGTGCCGGACCCAGGCCCGGAATTCTGGGGGCACGATCCAGATTCGGCAATTAAAGTAAAAATAAAAGAAGAAATAAGTGAGAGTTTCATACTTATCGGGACTCGGTTTAATGGCGGCACACTGCTTCCGGGTCGCGCATTCACTTCCTGTACTGTGCATTGCATACACACATCTTTATGTGTTTTCCACGCCCACCGGACATCCTCTCATCTGTGATTGGTTCCAGGTTGACGTGCCCCTACAGCCTGTAACAGTCTCTGCTGCAGTCATCGCTCATTGCGGCTCAGTAATAGGCTACACTCAGAGCTGGCAGTCTTCTCTATGGCTGCTAGCTGTGAGATGTAACAGAGCCGGATGTGTCGTCATCGAACCTTGTGTGGATTACGCAGGAGCTGCAGGGTGTTTGGGCTTAATAAAGTGGTGCGTTTTGTACTTTATGCCAAATAAAGGATTTTTCTCTGTCTTGTTTATTTACATTCATTTACAGGTTTGTGATGCTGGTAACTCATAGGCGCCCGTGCCATCACAACCTAGCTGTGCGCTGCTGTTAACCTCCTATTACCCCGATTGGCACCGCATCACACCACCAGAAAGGGCCGGTAATGTACCGGGATTGTCACATCTAACATATGCGGCAATACCGGGCTGCTGCGGGCTGAGCATACCAGCCTCCAGCCGGCATTAATATGGCTGGGGATGAAAATTAAGGGGGACCGCACGTCTTTTTTTTTTTTTAAATTATTTATTTTAAAAAAAAAAAAGCCGGAGTCACACTTGCGAGAGATACACTGGTTTCCCCGCCCACTGGCTGTCCTGGCGCCTGTGATTGGTCGCGGTTAGTTGCCCCCATCCTGAGTGGCAGCGTGTCATGTCTAACAGAAACCAATTACACGCGCCGATGGGTGGGTAAAGTAGTGAATATTGAATTGTTGGCTCTGGAAGGGAAAAACATGACCCGGAAGGAGTTTGCCGCCATGACAGCAACTCTGAATATGCCACGCTCGCTCCTACAGTGCTGGCCAAAAGTATTGGCACCCCTGCAATTCTGTCAGATAATACTCAGTTTCTTCTTGAAAATGATTGCAATCACAAATTCTTTGGTATTATTACCTTCATTTAATTTGTCTTCAATGAAAAAAATAAAAAAAATCGTCATAAAGCCAAATTGGATATAATTCAACACCAAAGATAACAAGGGGGTGGACAAAAGTATTGGCACTGTTTGAAAAAATCATGTGATGCTTCTCTAATTTGTGTAATTAACAGCGCCTGTAACTTACCTGTGGCACCTAACAGGTGTTGGCAATAACTAAATCACACTTGTAGCCAGTTGACATGGATTAAAGTTGACTGAACCTCGGTCCTGTGTCCTTGTGTGTACCACATTGAGCATGGAGAAAAGAAAGAAGACCAAAGAACTGTCTGAGGACTTGAGAATCCAAATTGTGAGGAAGCATGAGCAATCTGAAGGCTACAAGTCCATCTCCAAAGACCTGAAAGTTCCTGTGTCTACGGTGCGCAGTGTCAAGACGTTTAAAGCCAATGGCACTGTGGCTAACCTCCCTAGATGTGGAAGGAAAAGAAAAATTGACAAGAGATTTCCACGCCAGATTGTGCGGATGGTGGATAAAGAACCTCGACTAACATCCAAACAAGTTCAAGCTGCCCTGCAGTCCGAGGGTACAACAGTGTTAACCCGTACTATCCGTCGGCGTCTGAATGAAAAGGAACTGTATGGTAGGAAACCCAGGAAGACCCCACTTCTTACCCTGAGACATAAAAAAGCCAGGCTGGAGTTTGCCAAAACTTACCTGAGAAAGCCTAAAACGTTTTGGAAGAATGTTCTCTGGTCAGATGAGACAAAAGTAGAGCTTTTTGGGAAAAGCCATCAACATAGAGTTTACAGGAAAAAAAAAAAGAGGCATTCAAAAAAAATAATAACACGGTCCCTACAGTCAAACATGGCGGAGGTTCCCTGATGTTTTGGGGTTGCTTTGCTGCCTCTGGCACTGGACTGCTTGACTGTGTGCATGGCATTATGAAGTCTGAAGACTACCAACAAATTTTGCAGCATAATGTAGGGTGCAGTGTGAGAAAGATGGGTCTTCCTCAGAGGTCATTGGTCTTCCAGCAGGACAATGACCCAAAACACAGTTCAAAAAGCACTAGAAAATGGTTTGATAGAAAGCACTGGAGACTACTAAAGTGGCTAGCAATGAGTCCAGACCTGAATCCCATAGAACACCTGTGGAGAGATCTCAAAATGGCTGTTTGGAGAAAGCCCCCTTCAAATCTCAGGGACCTGGAGCAGTTTGCCAAAGAAGAATGGTCTAAAATTCCTGCAGAGCATTGTAAGAAACTCATTGATGGTTACCGGAAGCGGTTGTTCGCAGTTATTTTGGGTAAAGGTTGTGCAACCAACCAAGTATTAGGCTAAGGGTGCCAATACTTTTGTCTGGCCCATTTTTGGAGTTTTGTGTGAAATGAGCAATATTTGATTTTTGTTTCATTCTCTTTTGTGTTTTTTCATTGCAAGCAAAAGAAATGAAGATAATAATACCAAAGAATTTGTGATTGCAATCATTTTCAAGAAGAAACTGAGTATTATCTGACAGAATTGCAGGGGTGCGAATACTTTGGGCCAGCACTGTACCTACCTATCCCCTCCACAAACATTTTTAATCTCCGAATTCTGGTCCCCATTGACTTTTATGGGCACTGGATTCTGGAGCGGATCGGACTCTTTTTAAAATCTGGCTGTGATCCGCCGGTCCCGGTTTTTGGTGGGTTCGATCAACTCTAATCACTACAACTATGGAGAAATTCACTGAGGGCTATAATTTCCAAAATGGAGTCACTTTACGACACTTTCTCTGGTTTTCTGCTGTTCTGGGCTTGTGCAAATGGTGTGCCAGATCTCCTCTGGGATCTGCTCTAGCGACATCAGCTTCTGTCACCAGGCACGGCCTTATTCATTCTGCCGGTGGAGCTGGTGATGGAGATGTCAGAACCTGACGCTACAGGTGGTGCAGGCTCTGTCTAGTCCCTAAGATTAGGGTGGCTGGGATGTGTAGTACAATCCAGTCTGGCAGTGTGTGCAGTCCAGCTGAGGTAATCTGCTCTGGATTGGAAAGCACCACACCCTACTAGAGCTGGAAGTATATTGCTGGAAGCTGCCAGATACAGCCTTGTTCTCCTCTGGTTCAGTCCTGTGTGTTCACATCCTCCGTTTCCTGTTCTCTTCCCGATCTGTTTGCTGACTACTCTTACATCTTCTGATTTTCTATTTTCTCTGCCTCCTGGTTCTGACCCGACTACCTGACTATTCTTCTTGCTATCTCGCACTCAAGCAGCAGCTAACTCTGTGGCCCCAGACTAGGGGTCCCTGTGTAAGTCCAGATCCATGAATAGTGGTTAAAGGGTGATGTTCAAAGTAGTCACTAGGATCTGAAAAGCCGAAAAGACAGTAAAGCGCTGTGGAATATGTTGGCGCTATAGAAATAAAATTAGTATATTATTATATAGTCCAAGTCTGTTCATGGTTGCCATGTCTTGAGCTGCCAGGTGACCACAAACACTCCCCCTCGTAACTTTCTACCTGTAAACTAGTTTTTGACTGCAAAATCTGTGTTCCAAAAACTAAATCGACTCTTTCCTTTCTGATCTCGGCCATGTGCCCAGACAGTACTGTACAGCCGAATATCGGCTATTGTCAGATTCAGGAGAAATTGGGAAATAATTAGTAAGTTCCATAGTTTCCTGTTACCCTTTGTGAAAATGAAAAAATTATGATCAAACCAAAATTATATTGAAAAATCTACATTGCTTTTTTGCATTCCACTTTGTGTTAATTCCTGAATGTGGTGTTTGATACTATGAAGAGAGCAATTTTCTAAAATCTAGATCCCTGAAAGTAATTTTAAAAGTGAATTGTTATCCAAAAAACAGGAATTACACCTACTGGTAATTGTATTTCCAGGAGTCCATCATGACAGCACCCGAAGTGCGTTCTGGAGTGAAAGGCACGCACTGCACATCACCATAAGCACAGTCGCGGCCATCATAGCAAGACACCAACAGCCCTTATGCGAAGGAAGCGGCTGGCGCCAGAAGCATTGTCTCGCTCTACTGGGGCAGGGTTAGGACTTCCCTGGAAGAGGTGTAGGCCTCGGACCACTTTACAGGAGGAAGGAGAAAGGTGAACCCCCCCAATCCTCCCGAGTCTGCCTCCAGGTAGGTGCCTCACACTGCTGCACTACCTCCTGCGTCGCTCCTGTTATAGGGACAGGAAAAATACTGAGAGGGTGAGGGTGGGAGAGGCTTTTAACCTCTCGTGTGTTTCTTGTCCCTATAGAGGATATGAGGAGCAACCTGCTATGGTGCTGTCATTAGAAACAACCTGGAAAATAAGTTTTGTTGATTTATTTGAACATATAAACACTTGTTTCTAAACTTTTAAGCCTTCTAGCATCTAAAAAATAAAAAGGATGTTGGAAAAATGAAAGGGAATGTTTGAAAAATGCTGCCGCCCTAAAGAAGGAATAAGGTAAATGTTATTTATTAACTATTTTGTGTGGTTTCTATCTTAAGAGCATAAAACTTTAAAAAGTTTGAAAATTACAACCTAAAATTGCCAGAAACATAAAGTACAATGTGTCACAGAACAAATATCTCAGAATCAGTGGAATAAAAAAAGGCTCCAAAGTGATCACCTCGTTAGGAACGGAAAAACTGGGTGCGGGAGGTGGTGAGATCAGATTGTTTTGTGAGCTAACTACTGTAGTGAATAATACATTAATAATTCATTATTGTCTATACTAGACAATATTATGTATCTACTGAAATGATCAAACTCATCACTCTTCATCAGTAAAATAATTAGTAACGAGCGGTGACACATCTCTGGGTGATTAGAGGATGTGGCTCGGTGGCTCTTATTTGTAGATTAGAGCCATCAGCCACGCACAGCTGAGGGATAGATCACGGCAGACGGGGAATGGTCTTTTTTTGCAGTTTATTGCAGTTTTGTTGAAGTTAGTCGGTTTTAAAGAAAATTGAAAAGTCAAAATAAAGGGAAACTATTGTAGAGAAATTCACACTTGGATCTCACTGGACATTTAATGTTGTCCATCATAAAAGCAAAGTTTGATCAAAAAGACTGGACCTGGTGTTGTAGGGGCCAAATTATCACATTCAGCAGCACAAAATACAGAGAAGGTAGATGAATCTTATATGATGCCAGGAATCTAGGAAGGAAACAGCATCATCACCCTTCGATATCTCCTACAGGCCATCGTAATATTCTACAAGTGATTTTCTAACTTGTCCGCACATTCTACGTACACTGTCGTTTAGATTTCTAATTTACAGATCTGGGCAGCTGTGAGTACACGACCCCTAACTCCAACAGAAGGACTCCAATGCCCAAAGTAATGGGGACAGATTCAGCGCATCAGTTTAGAGGTAGAATGGGGACCACTTGATTGTGATATAGCCGAATTACACCACCGATAAAGCAGCCACAGCCGGTGACTGAGAAGAATCTGTGACTTCTCTGCATTTAGTGGTCACTACTCACCTGGGCGGTTATCTGTAGGAATCTCCTCTTTACTCCGCTCATCACCCCTCACATATGTCTCTGTAGTATTAATATGGGGCAGATCTTCCCCCTGAAACAAATATTGTAAAAGTCACAGACAGATGGAGAAGTCCCATCTATGATCAGCTCTAATCCTGCCATCTCCACCGCTCTCATTACACAAGTATAACACATATAATACTGGAGGATAAAACAAGACTGAGCACAAGACCTTCACAGCGTCTACACATCATAGGAGATTTCATGGCACCTTCTCTCCATCTACCTGATGATCCTGAGGAACATCGGGGTCTTCTTGGTTACAGTCCTGTGGGAGAAGAGTACGGGGAAATCTCTCTGGTGTTGTCCTCTTACTGGATAGAACTGGAGGAGACACATACAGGGACTGAATTCATTCCTTACATACAGATAATTATAGGCCGTGTGTATTTAGTCCTGTTTATTACCTGGTGATGTGAGGGACTGGGGAACCTCCATCATGACGTCCTTGTACAGATCTTTGTGTCCTTCTAAATACTCCCACTCCTCCATGGAGAAATAGACGGTGACGTCCTGATACCTTATAGGAACCTGACACAGACAATGATACCGTCACCCCCGATCCCTTCATAGCATTACTATATAATGTCCCAGCATTCCCAGCAGTGTCACCTCTCCAGTCAGCAGCTCAATCATCTTGTAGGTGACTTCTAGGATCTTCTGGTCATTGATGTCCTCATGTATCGGGGGGTGAGGTGGAGGCCCCGTGATTGGGCTCAGGGGTCTTCCCCATCCCTCAGACACAGGGTTCTGACAGCGCTCACTAGAGGTCTTCTTCACTACTGTGTAATCCTGGTTATGGAGAGACACAGTAATAAATCTCACTCCAGACATTTCCAGAGTCCTCACCTCTCCAGTTCTGTCCATCTGTTATTCCCATAGATAAGAATGATGTAATGTGACGTCATCAGAATCTCTCACCTCTCCAGTAAGCCGGAAGAGGATCTCTAAGGTGAGGTGTAATATCCTCTCCGCCATCTTGTCCCTGTCCATATCCATCCTTCACGGGGCAATCAGGAGAATTCTCTTATATAGAAGATCTCCACTGAGAGGATCCGATATTGTAGGGACCTGAATGGGGAGAAGATGACGATGTAACATCATAAAGAATCCGCTGTAATAATACAATTACTGGAGATAATAAGGGGAAACATATAATGAGAATATTCTGGGGGAACATTATACTGTGTGGGGGGCAGAAAGGGGCCGAGGAGCGAGGGCAGAAAGGGGCCGAGGAGCGAGGGCAGAAAGGGGCCGAGGAGCGAGGGCAGAAAGGGGCCGAGGACTGAGAGCAGAAAGGGGCCGAGGACGGAGAGCAGAAAGGGGCCGAGGACGGAGAGCAGAAAGGGGCCGAGGACGGAGAGCAGAAAGGGGCCGAGGACGGAGAGCAGAAAGGGGCCGAGGACGGAGAGCAGAAAGGGGCCGAGGACGGAGAGCAGAAAGGGGCCGAGGACGGAGAGCAGAAAGGGGCCGAGGACGGAGAGCAGAAAGGGGCCGAGGACGGAGAGCAGAAAGGGGCCGAGGACGGAGAGCAGAAAGGGGCCGAGGGCAGAAAGGGGCCGAGGACCGAGGGCAGAAAGGGGCCAAGGACCGAGGGCAGAAAGGGGCCAAGGACCGAGGGCAGAAAGGGGCCAAGGACCGAGGGCAGAAAGGGGCCAAGGACCGAGGGCAGAAAGGGGCCAAGGACCGAGGGCAGAAAGGGGCCAAGGACCGAGGGCAGAAAGGGGCCAAGGACCGAGGGCAGAAAGGGGCCAAGGACTGAGGGCAGAAAGGGGCCAAGGACTGAGGGCAGAAAGGGGCCGAGGACTGAGGGCAGAAAGGGGCCGAGGACTGAGGGCAGAAAGGGGCCGAGAACTGAGGGCAGACGGGTTTCCTCACTTCCGGCCTCTCATAGTTGGGGCGTTTGTATCTATCAGAGGAAAAGGAACAAAAACCTCACGATTCATAGAAATCAGCGAGAGAAAAACTCCAAGAAAGTGTCAGAGCTGAAGGGGTTAATGCCGCCTGCCCCAGTAATGGGGAATCTCCACACACCTCCACCTGCAGAGCCGCACACTAGATGTATAATACCCTGCACCTACCTCCACCTGCAGAGCCGCACACTAGATATATAATACCCTGCACCTACCTCCACCTGCAGAGCCGCACACTAGATATATAATACCCTGCACCTACCTCCACCTGCAGAGCCGCACACTAGATATATAATACCCTGCACCTACCTCCACCTGCAGAGCCGCACACTAGATATATAATACCCTGCACCTACCTCCACCTGCAGAGCCGCACACAGATATATAATAACCTGCACCTACCTCCACCTGCAGAGCCGCACACTAGATACATAATACCCTGCACCTACCTCCACCTGCAGAGCCGCACACTAGATACATAATACCCTGCACCTACCTCCACCTGCAGAGCCACACACTAGATATATAATACCCTGCACCTACCTCCACCTGCAGAGCCGCACACTAGATATATAATACCCTGCACCTACCTCCACCTGCAGAGCCGCACACTAGATATATAATACCCTGCACCTACCTCCACCTGCAGAGCCGCACACTAGATATATAATACCCTGCACCTACCTCCACCTGCAGAGCCGCACACTAGATATATAATACCCTGCACCTACCTCCACCTGCAGAGCCGCACACTAGATATATAATACCCTGCACCTACCTCCACCTGCAGAGCCGCACACTAGATATATAATACCCTGCACCTACCTCCACCTGCAGAGCCGCACACTAGATATATAATACCCTGCACCTACCTCCACCTGCAGAGCCGCACACTAGATATATAATACCCTGCACCTACCTCCACCTGCAGAGCCGCACACTAGATATATAATACCCTGCACCTACCTCCACCTGCAGAGCCGCACACTAGATATATAATACCCTGCACCTACCTCCACCTGCAGAGCCGCACACTAGATATATAATACCCTGCACCTACCTCCACCTGCAGAGCCGCACACTAGATATATAATACCCTGCACCTACCTCCACCTGCAGAGCCGCACACTAGATATATAATACCCTGCACCTACCTCCACCTGCAGAGCCGCACACTAGATATATAATACCCTGCACCTACCTCCACCTGCAGAGCCGCGCACTAGATATATAATACCCTGCACCTACCTCCACCTGCAGAGCCGCGCACTAGATATATAATAGCCTGCACCTACCTCCACCTGCAGAGCCGCACACTAGATATATAATAGCCTGCACCGACCTCCACCTGCAGAGCCGCACACTAGATATATAATAGCCTGCACCTACCTCCACCTGCAGAGCCGCACACTAGATATATAATAACCTGCACCTACCTCCACCTGCAGAGCCGCACACTAGATATATAATACCCTGCACCTACCTCCACCTGCAGAGCCGCGCACTAGATATATAATACCCTGCACCTACCTCCACCTGCAGAGCCGCGCACTAGATATATAATACCCTGCACCTACCTCCACCTGCAGAGCCGCGCACTAGATATATAATACCCTGCACCTACCTCCACCTGCAGAGCCGCACACTAGATATATAATACCCTGCACCTGCCTCCACCTGCAGAGCCGCACACTAGATATATAATACCCTGCACCTGCCTCCACCTGCAGAGCCGCACACTAGATATATAATACCCTGCACCTACCTCCACCTGCAGAGCCGCACACTAGATATATAATACCCTGCACCTACCTCCACCTGCAGAGCCGCACACTAGATATATAATACCCTGCACCTACCTCCACCTGCAGAGCCGCACACTAGATATATAATACCCTGCACCTACCTCCTCCTGCAGAGCCGCACACTAGATATATAATACCCTGCACCTACCTCCACCTGCAGAGCCGCACACTAGATATATAATACCCTGCACCTACCTCCACCTGCAGAGCCGCACACTAGATATATAATACCCTGCACCTACCTCCACCTGCAGAGCCGCACACTAGATATATAATACCCTGCACCTACCTCCACCTGCAGAGCCGCACACTAGATATATAATACCCTGCACCTACCTCCTCCTGCAGAGCCGCACACTAGATATATAATACCCTGCACCTACCTCCACCTGCAGAGCCGCACACTAGATATATAATACCCTGCACCTACCTCCACCTGCAGAGCCGCACACTAGATACATAATACCCTGCACCTACCTCCACCTGCAGAGCCACACACTAGATACATAATACCCTGCACCTACCTCCACCTGCAGAGCCGCACACTAGATACATAATACCCTGCACCTACCTCCACCTGCAGAGCCGCACACTAGATATATAATACCCTGCACCTACCTCCACCTGCAGAGCCGCACACTAGATATATAATACCCTGCACCTACCTCCACCTGCAGAGCCGCACACTAGATATATAATACCCTGCACCTACCTCCACCTGCAGAGCCGCACACTAGATATATAATACCCTGCACCTACCTCCACCTGCAGAGCCGCACACTAGATATATAATACCCTGCACCTACCTCCACCTGCAGAGCCGCACACTAGATATATAATACCCTGCACCTACCTCCACCTGCAGAGCCGCACACTAGATATATAATACCCTGCACCTACCTCCACCTGCAGAGCCGCACACTAGATATATAATACCCTGCACCTACCTCCACCTGCAGAGCCGCACACTAGATATATAATACCCTGCACCTACCTCCACCTGCAGAGCCGCACACTAGATATATAATACCCTGCACCTACCTCCACCTGCAGAGCCGCACACTAGATATATAATACCCTGCACCTACCTCCACCTGCAGAGCCGCACACTAGATATATAATACCCTGCACCTACCTCCACCTGCAGAGCCGCACACTAGATATATAATACCCTGCACCTACCTCCACCTGCAGAGCCGCACACTAGATATATAATACCCTGCACCTACCTCCACCTGCAGAGCCGCACACTAGATATATAATACCCTGCACCTACCTCCACCTGCAGAGCCGCACACTAGATATATAATACCCTGCACCTACCTCCACCTGCAGAGCCGCACACTAGATATATAATACCCTGCACCTACCTCCACCTGCAGAGCCGCACACTAGATATATGGCTGCTCTGTGCTTCCAGGACCTGTGATGATGTCACATGGAGGGGAGGAGTCAGGGGTCACATGATCAGCTCCTCAGTGTATGCAGGACTCTGCTGTGCTGGTTGTCATGGTGCTGGATGAGGGGAAGTTTATGTGTGGGGTCAGGAGGGGTTTACAGTGTGGATGTAGCAGAGCCGTGTGTGTACGAGGTGTACGGAGCGGAGCCGCGTATGTACGAGGTGTGCAGAGCAGAGCCGTGTGTGTACGAGATGTACGGAGCAGAGCCGTGCGTGTACGAGGTGTATGGAGCGGAGCCGCGTGTGTACGAGATGTACGGAGCGGAGCCATGTGTGTACGAGGTGTATGGAGCGGAGCCGTGTGTGTACGAGGTGTACGGAGCGGAGCTGTGTGTGTGCGAGGTGTACGGAGCGGAGCCGTGTCTGTACGAGGTGTACGGAGCGGAGCCGTGTGTGTACGAGGTGTACGGAGCGGAGCCGTGTGTGTACGAGGTGTACGGAGCGGAGCCGCGTGTGTACGAGGTGTACGGAGCGGAGCCGTGTGTGTACGAGGTGTACGGAGCGGAGTCGTGTGTGTACGAGGTGTACGGAGCAGAGCCGTGTGTGTACGAGGTGTACGGAGCGGAGCCGTGTGTGTACGAGGTGTACGGAGCGGAGCCGTGTGTGTACGGAGCAGAGCTGTGTGTGTATGATGTGTACAGAGCGGAACAGTGTGTATGAGGTGTGCGGAGCTGAGTCATGTAGTCAATGTACCTGCGCCATTGGGAGTCATGGTCTTGGATTCTGTCAGGGGTCACAGTGAGGTAATGGAGGCTGTAGGGAGACTGAAAGCCGTGGACGGACATGGAGCAGATATTCTGGAAAACCTGGGGCGAGTAGCAGAGGCACTAGCAGTCACAGGCATACAGCAGAAGTCCTGAAGACTGCAGACAGGCTGCAGAGGTACTGACACCACAGGCAGACAGGTAACTGAGGTATTGGAAGCCGCAGACGTCCTGGAGACCTCAGACAGGTGCAGACATACTGGAAGCCACAGGCAGATTGGTAGCTGAGGTGCTGGAGGCCACAGATAGTCTGGAGATGTTCTGGAGACTGCAGACAGGTCGCTGTGCACACACAGACTAATAGTCCTAATACCAGGACACAGGTGAGTATCTTGGTAGTCTTATATAGGCCAGTTAAGCTCAGCACATGGAGCGTGTCCGGCTACTTGCAAAGCCCAACATGGAGCACAGGAAAGTTTAGCAGAGCGGGGGAAGGGGCAGATCCCAGACACGGGACAGGCGTGTAACAAGTGGATGTTGTCAGCCAAATATCCAACAATGAGCCATAAAATTGTGACAACTCTGAATTTCCCTTCCCCTTACATCTATTGATTAATTCTCTATTGATCTATTCTCCCCTTTATCAGTGATTACCATTTATTTTTATCCTTTATCAAGTAAAATAATAATTGCAGATAGTGAAAGTCATTCTTCTGTTACCCAAATCTCTGCTGAACATTACACAATGTACATATCACATTCCTCTAAATAATGGGGACAATCTAGTTATACCTTTATCAATCCATTCTGTGACATTCCCAAAGTGCTCACAATTCCTGTTCTTCCAGATCAGAGCACAACATAAGTAATAACCTATACTAAAATGGATTTTATTTCTGTCCAACACTGATCACACATTTTCCCACTCCACATTTGTCCCCTGTTTGTCCCAGGAGTCCCACTTCTAGGGGACATCGATTGCCGCCTTTCTCTGCACCATGACAGACATTTGGCCCATAGCGCAATGTCGGGCAAACACCTTCTTTCACAAAAGTTCTGTAAATATTGTGAGAGATTTTCTATAAGAACTATTGCACGGACGCTGCAAAGATCTACAGATCTGGAATCTTCAGACTGTAATCCTGATAAATGTAAGTGATTATCAAAGAGAAAATGTTCATTCTAATACATCATTCAGAGAATTTCAGAATCAGAAAATGAAGAGGAGGAAGGAGAACCAATAAGAAGGATATGAGAAGATCTCCAATACGGAACAAGAAAAAATGAACTTGAATATGAATGAATTTATGGATATTGTGTCATGAGTGTGTCCCGCTCTGAGGAGACCTCTGGCGACTCTGGGATCAGAAGGTCACAGCACCGGTTGTTCATAGGTGTACAACTTGATTTGAGTGAATCTACTTTTTTTTTAGTGCTGTAGGAGTTAAGAACTCTTTCCATTCTGGCTGTCCTTTGTAGCCTTAATCTCAGGTTCATCTCTTTTGTGACCACTCCCCTTTGTTAGAAATATTCATGCATCTTACCATCTGACACCGGTTATCTCATTTTATGCTGACCTTTATGGAAGGAGCCTGTCTCTGGATGAAGCTGAGGAGTTCTGACTATTGCAGCTGTGATGTTTAGCTGCATTGGAAGAGTTTGAAGTGTTTTTCCTTTTTGTGTCTATTTTCCCTTTGTCTCCTTTACCTTGTGTTGTATTAGTGCAGTGGTGAGACTACTGTTTTCGTCGGCCTTCTCACTAGCCATGATGAGATCAGGGCGAGCGAAGGTCTAGGCACGTGATGACGTCGGGTGGGGGAGGACCCATAAAAAGATGTTAGGGAGCATAGAGTACAGACTCATGCGAGTTGCAGGAGGTCCCCTCTCCTCATCATCAGGGCTTTCCTTTTTTACCATTTCCGTTGTTACCCTTTTGTTATGCTGCGCACTAAGCATCTGTAGGCTTTGACGTGACGTAATATTTTAGTTTTGACACCCACAGTTTTATCAGTTGAGCAGATTAATGTCCTGGACAGGGGCTTAAATTTTGTCCCTGGCATTTTTTTGATAAGGATAGAAATCTTTCAGGTCATAATTACTCTCCTAATATATTTACAATGTTTAATGGATCTGAAGGATTCTTCTCTGAACAGAAGGCCATTGCAATGTTAAACTAAATGGATAAGGATCGTAATTTGGAAGAACAGACTCAAGAGCATGGAGCTAGGCAGACCTAGAAAAAAGACACGTTTGGAAGCACAAGAAAGTCCGAATGTTTATCTCCCATGCATAATTCCACTTGCCCAGGAATGAAGCATCTGGGTTCGGACAGGAGCATTCCATCCACGCATGACACCAACAAGACCTTTAGAAGGTGTCGAATCGGTATCTGATAACTCTCCACCACAGCTCGCTGAACAAAATTCCCAATAGAACTGGAGTCAAGATGCAGACATGGACTGGAACGAGGAATAGGAAGAAGGCTTGCTTTTGCCGAGGGTAATACCTCCTTCCAATTCCAGGTAATAGGTTTCCGGCTTCAAAGGACAGGTTTGGACAAGGTGCTCTGCTCCTAAACACAGTACCACGATTTGGAGATTTTCACAATGTAGATCAGATGTTTTGATACTGATTACTTTTGTAGGCTCAGGAACAGGAGCGGAAATAGGAACCTGGGAATCAAATGGCCTTTGGAAGGATGGAGCCAGGCGGATAGCTTTCTTCACACAGAAGACTTCCTTGGAACATTCCTGGAACATATGGCAAAGGAGATAAGATCATCCAGGGTAGTACGTATATCAAGACCAGCCAGTACATCATTGGTTCTCTTAGATAAAACCTTCCCAAAAAGGTGTCCGCCAGTGCCTGATCATTCCATCGTAATTCAAAAGGGTGCAGTCGAGATGACCTGCGTCAGTTCCTCAAAAACTCTCCAGCAATTCTAAGAGGTCAGTAGTAATTGGGTCATTTTTTTTTCCGACAAGGTACAGACCCAGGAGACAGATTCTTCACCAAGGTGCGAAATCAGAAACACCACTTTGGACTGGTCTGAATAAAACGATTGACCCAACAGCTTAAAATGCAGGGTGCATTGGTTAATGAACCCTGGGCATTGCTTGGGATACAGCATCCTAGTGCCAGTATGGCACTGCCTTTACTTCATATAACAAAATCCTGAATGGGGCGTAGCCTGCGGCCGTTCAAGATGGACGCTAGGTGAACAAGCTCTATGAGTCAGTAAGTTCAAGCGACAAATAAATCTACCCAAAGAAGAAAACACTGATCAAATCCTTTTTCATCAGACATAGGAATATCCTGTGATCATTTAGAGACTAGCCTCATCAATTTCCTGAGGTAGATAAGAAAGATATAGGGAGTTATTCCCGGCAGGTCTGTGACACAATTCTAGGCCTGGGAGTCCCCTGAAAGCGAAAGCACTGAAGACTACTGATTCCCCCAATGAATTGGTCCTCAGGGACCTTAGAGGAGAAACTCACTACTGCTAATCTTTGATTCACTGTTGGGGGATCTGAAGACCTTAAAACCAACTGTTTCTGATAAGGAATAGATTAGATATCAATCATCTTTCCAGGCAGTGAGGGAAGCTGCAGCACCGCTGATATCCCTGGACTCCTGTCATCACAGAGTATGTGAGGGCTGTAACACCAAATAAATCACTCGGTCACCAAGCTCAAGCACATAAAAGTTTTATTAATTTCACACCAAAAGAATAAGAAGCTCCTAATGAATTGTCATTAAAGAATTTGTGACTGAACAGCATCCAGGGTGTGAGGAAGAGGCCGGGCTGCTGTGCTGAGGTTGCCATGTCTACTCCTCACATACTATACCTGCTGCTGTAACATGGCAGTGGATCTGTGGTGCCGTACTTATACGATCCTCAGTGGAGGCTGTTCTGATTGAGACAACTGAAGAAATCCTCTTATCTACAGGAGGCTCCTTATCTGTGAGGAACTGGAGCAGACCTGTATCTTCTGAACGCCTGCTCTACCTCCAAATAAGTTATATAGATAACTAAAGAGTACTACATTAACATATGTGGTACTGAACAACTTAAAGAAAATGCCTAGGGTTTGGAAAAATAATAAAACCACCTTAAATAGAAGAAACACTACACATAAAACAAATACCCCTCTTGTGCCTCATTAAAATGACAAAAGCAAGCAGTTAGGGGTACTTTACACGCTGCGACATCGCTAACGATTTATTGTCAGGGTCACGCTGTTTGTGACGCACATCCGGCGTCGTTAGCGACATCGCAGTGTGTGACACATACAAGCGACCTTCAACGATCGCAAAAGTGGTAAAAATCGTTGGTATTGGAGAGGTCGTCCAAACACCAAATATCGTCTGGTGAGTAACGATGTTGTTCATCATTCCTGCAGCATCACACATCGCTATGTGTGACACCGCAGGAGCGACGAACATCTCCTTACCTGCGTCCACCGGCAATGAGGAAGGAAGGAGGTGGGTGGCATGTTCCAGCCGCTCATCTCCGCCCCTCCTCTGCTATTGGACGGCTGCCGTGTGACGTCGATGTGACGCCGCACAAACCGCCCACTTAGAAAGGAGGCGGTTCACAGACAACAGCAACGTCGTTAGGCAGGCAAGTGCGTGTGACGGGTGTTAGTGATGTTATGCATCACGAGCAGCGATTTGCCCGTGATGCTCAACTGACGGGGGCGGGTACGCTTGCTAGCGATATTGGTACCGATATCGCAGCATGTAAAGAACCCCTTACAAGCATCTAATTTTTTAGGGCATAACCCTTCGGACCCTCCTGCACTTGCAAAAATTGGGCTCTCTTCTAAGGCCTGTAAGGAAGTCTTGGTCCACGTCCACAGCATGTAAGGCAGATACTAAATCGATGACATTGGAACAGAAGTGCAGTCAACGCAAAACAGAAAAACCTGCTGTAGTTACCCAAAACCAGGATTATAAGATACCCTGGAGACAAAATACACCAAGAGGCTCAGTACTATCTCCTTCCAAGCCTACAACACCCCTGCCTCAGGAAATAGATATACAAAAACACAAGTCAGTGGCTGCAGATATAAAAGCTGTGGAGATCAAAATAGCTTCACCCTCCCATGAGGAAAATAATGATAGTGTTCAAATACAAGGAGAGGACCACTGGATGGGCTGTTATCTACAGGAGATGGCTCCTTTTCTTCCTGCAAGGGTAACTTCAGAAGAATATACAAAAATAATTTACCACACTAATATATCTGATGCAGCTAACATAGAGGAACCCAAGACTAATAGGGAAATTTCCACCCCTTCACCAGTTGATGAATCTGAAGCAGATGCATCTACATCTAACAGCTCTGAGAATCTTCAATTCAGAAGAGACAACTTTATGAGTTCAAAAGTTTCTTATGGGAAAAAGACTATCATTAACACCTTCAGCCCCCGGGCACTTTCCGTTTTTGCGTTTTTGTTTTTTGCTCCCCTTCTTCCGAGAGGCGTAACTTTTTTATTTTTCCATCAATCTTGCCATATGAGGGCTTGTTTTTTGCGGGACGAGTTGTACTTTTAAATGAAACCATAAGTTTTACCATATAGTGTACTGGAAAACGGCAAAAAAATTCCAAGTGCGGAAAAATTGCAAAAAAAGTGGGATTGTACAATAGTTTTTGGGATATTTTATTCACCGTGTTCACTATATGGTAAAACTGATGTGTGGGTATGATGCCTCAGGTCGGTGCGAGTTTGTAGACACCAAACATGTATAGGTTTACTTGTATCTAAGGGGTTAAAAAAAATTCACAAGCTTGTCCAAAAAACGTGGCGCACGTTTTGCACCATTTTCCAAAACCCGTAGCGTTCTCATTTTTCAGGATCTGAGGCTCAATGATGGCTTATTTTTTGCGTCTCGACCTGACGTTCTTAACGGTACCATTTTTGCGCAGATGCTACGTTTTGATCGCCTGTTATTGCATTTTGCGCAAAATTTGCGGCGACCAAAAAACGTAATTTTGGCGTTTGGAATTTTTTTGCCGCTACGCCGTTTACTGATCAGATTCATTGATTTTATATTTTGATAGATCGGGCATTTCTGAACGTGGCGATACCAAATATGTGTATATTTTTTATTTTTTTAACCCTTTAATTTTCAATGGGGTGAAAGGGGGGTGATTTGAACTTTTAGGTTTTTTTATTTTTTTTTAATTTTTTAAAACTTTTTTTTTTACTTTTTTTTTTTATTTTACTAGTCCCCCTAGGGGGCTATTGCGATCAGCATTCCGATCGCTCTGCACTATCTGCAGATCTCAGCTACAGAGCTGAGAACTGCAGATTTGCTGCTTCACTTTCAATGCCGGCTGTATTCCAGCATTGAGAGGAAGTGACTCATGTTAGCTACAGGCGTCATCACATGACTCTGTGCTACCATGGCAACCGCCGAAAGTCACGTGATCATGTCACGTGACTTCCGGTGGGGGCGGGGTAAGTCACTGTCATGGCGGCGCCCATATACATATCGCTGCCAAGACTTTGGCAGCGAAATGTAAGGGATTAATGGCCGCGGGTGGAAGCGATTCCACCCGCGGCTAGCAGGCACACATATCAGCTGTTGATAACAGCTGATATGTGCGCCGATCGCCGCCGCCTGCCGGCGGCAGGGGGCGGGGCTTACCGGCACACGATCCATGACATATCTAGTACGTCATGGGTCGTTAAGGGGTTAAGTAATATCCTTGCTTCTAACTCTCCAATCACCAGATTATATCTAATAAAGTTATGTAAAGCCTTTCAGGACAATATAGATAAACATCTCAAAAACATGAGTGATACAATTAAACCCAGACAAAGATTCCATTACGGATGACTCTAAAATACTAGATTGTGATGATGCCTACAGCCCAGATACCCATATTTCTCAATTGTCTGGTAAGGATTTTAATTCCCCTTCAAGCAATAGTACAAAAGACTCTAAAATATTGGATTGTGATGATACCTACTGCACAGACACACAGGTTTTAGAACTGTCTACTGAAAATTATAATTTCCCCTCAAGCAATTGTACAGAAGACGATGTCAACTCTCCGGACACTTATATATCAGGATTGTCTGCTGAGGATGGTAATTACCCTCCAAGCGATTGTACTATGGATTCAATAATACTGGACTGTGATGATGCCGACTGCTCAGACACCCACATCATAGAATTATCTGCTAAGAAAATATTCAATGAAATGCTGGCCTCTATCAAACAAATATTTGCCATACAGATTACAGGTTTATCTACGGAAATCAATAATATCCAAAGGAAAACTGAAAATATGGATAATGCAATTCTGGTTATACAACAAGAAAAAGAAGATTTAAATAATTCCATCAATTTAATACGTAAAGACATTTCAACTTTAAAAATGCAAAAGGCAAATTCTGAGGATTATGCTAGAAGAAAAAAACTAAAAATAAGAGGCGTTCGAGAATCGGTAATCCCAACTGACTTAAAATATTACCTTAAGACAATGACAAGCACACTGATACCAGATCTTTCAAATAATGAACTTGTGTCTGATGCCTATTGGAACTCCAAAACCTTCTTACCTCCCCAAGGAGACCCCAAGGGATATAATCGTCACCTTCTCCTCTCTCTATGCAAGGAATAAATTACTGTCACTAACAAGAAACTCAATGAAGCTCCCAAGACCTTTCGACTCTATCTCACTATTCAAAGACCTTTGTAAGTCAACTTTACAAGCTAGGAAACTTTTCAGTGGCTTCACAAAAGAACTTATCAACAGTGGAATAAAATATAAATGATTACAGTCTGCAACCATCAAGCTAGGTTTAAAAAACAAGTCCTTCTTTGTTTCATCACCGGAGGAAGGATTTCGGTTACTTCAACGCTTTAACATAAACATTGATCAGATATGATTGGCCATCATATCTGCTCCACTTGATTAAGAATTCTTTTTACATGGTCTCTGATCAGTTGTAGTCTGAAAATATGGATCTTGATCTTAGGCGTTTTTAACTGAAAAGAATACTAAATCTTTCAGCCCTACTGGATCTACCAGTTATAAGGCTACTGTAGGATTACAATGGATAACTTTATACCACTAACTTTATACTTTGGAACTACTACTCTTTCTTGGAATATCCTTTAGTACTTCTTCACTTAATGGTGGACTAAGGACCTTAATTCAGGAACTGTTCGTTTTACCTAAAGGCCGGACTCTCTTCCCCCAGAGTTGAGGTTTAATCTTGATCTGGGCAAGCGTAATAAACATTGTGAGCTAAGTATTGCTTGATATGTATCACTAACCTGACTTTTTTCCCCTTCTAGCTGTTGACCTTTCTCCAAGGAATATATTATACCGTACTCTACCTTTAGAAAGTTATATTCAAGACTTTACATAATCCTCCGCTACTAAAGGCCACTGTACACACTGCGATCTCATTAGCGATCTCGTTAGAAGTGCGGCACGCCCAAGTCGCGTGTGCGATTTCGCAACATCGCTGTGTGGCCATTTTGATATCATGTAGCGGTCATACGTAGCGTTCTCGTTTCATCTCGGAAGTGACACCACATCTTCCCACAATGTGCTTCAGATCCTTTTGTGTCGTGTTATTGGCGTCACACCATATTCCTACTTACGATGTTATGAGCGACGTAGGCGTGTTTGCCTTCCGTACGGAACCCAAAGGCGTGTTTTGCCTTTTACATCAGTAATGTCCAATCATGACGCTGATGCGTTAACCAATATGATGAAAGGAGGCGTATTCTTCCTTTTGTCTAAACAAATACGCCCGTATCGATGATGACGCCCGCAACAGCGATATTCATTGTCGCTCAAAGAGTGTCACACGTAACGAATCTCATAAAAATGGTAATAATCAGCGACTTTTGGAGACAAATTACAACGATATTTGAGAATGGAGACCCATGTAAGCGATTAGTGATTTTGAGCGGTTTGGCAACGATTTCACATCGCACATAGGAGTTACACGCAACGACCTCACTAACGATGCCGGATGTGCATCACAAAATCCGTGACCCCCAACGACATCGCTTGGGCGATGTCGCAGCGTGTAAAGCGGCCTTTACTCTATGCATTAATATTTAGCACTACTTATCCAAGAACTGAATTATAATGTAATTGTAGATGTTTAGATGCTTGTCATCTTTCCTTTTTTAAGGGATTTCCCTCTCCTTACTGCTCTTTACCTTTTCCCTAATAAAGATTTCCTTCCCTACCTTTCCCTTTTCCTCACCTCCCTTATGTTTCAGATTCCTATGTGTTAAATGTTTATGAACAATATGAGTAAGTAACTAAGTTATTGGAAGCTTTTAATTATTTATGGTAATGTACTGTATTGTACTGTATTGTATTGTATACCCTTATGTTCAAATTATCTTATAAAAATATTTTCAACATAGCAAAATCCTGGTGGTTCGTTCTCTTTAAGATTCCTTTCTCAAAAGCTTTTGTTATGGGGAGAGCATATTTTGTTTTAAATGCTGAAAAAGGATCCATAGTTGTAATCCCTTAGTGCAGAGGTCCCCAACTCCAGTCCTCAAGGCCCACCAACAGTTCAGGTTTTTGGGATTTCCTTAGTATTGCACAGGTGTTAATGTAATTACCTGCCCAGGTGCTGGTTTCAACAGCAGTGCAATGCTAAGGAAATCCTGAAAACATGCACTGTTGGTGGGCCTTGAGGACTGGAGTTGGGGAACCCTGCCTTAGTGTATGGGGTCGGAGAGATTAATCTGAGCTTCCTTAAAGTCATTCCTGTTTTGAATGAATATTCCATCCCCCTTGTCTGCTAATAGTTACTATATCTGAATCTTTTCATAATGATTTTAGAGTAACTTTTTGTTTTTTATTTTGGGTATATGGGAGTGTAAATGTGATGCTAGCACCAGGGGGAGCCAGTACTGAGGCAGAATGTAGTGCTTCCAAGTGTAGTTAGGCGCAAGCCCACTAGAGGTCACTAGCATCTGCGGAATGATGCAATAGAAATGGTCGATAAGCCGAAAGTCAGTGCCAGGAAGTCACGTAGGTACAGAGGGATAAGCAGAGCTGGAGTCAAGTGAAAGCCGAGGGTCGGAAAGCCAGGAAGTATCGTCAGGAGCTGGAGGGGAGCAGAGCCGTAGTCAGATAGCAAGCCGGGGTCGTAAACCGAGAGGACAAGTTAGTATAGAGGGAGTGGAGACGGGATAATAAAGCAGAGAGCGGGTTAGGGAGACAGGTAGGTAAGACAAGACGGGAAGAACAAAGGTAAGGTAAAGGAGTACTAGGTGGTGGGCAGGATCAGAACAGACTCACAGGAACCAAAAGCGCACACTGCAGAGCAGGAACTATCACTGTAAGCGTACCAAGGAAAACAGTTCCAAGATAAGGAAGCATGACCCCCGGAATGAGGTACAACATAATAGGTTCCTCCCATCAGACCAAACCCCAGAGAATAAAGACAGCAGGAAAACAAACACACATCATTGCTTTCCACAAGCAGAGTCATATGTGAATCATGATAGTAATTTTTCTGATTTTATTGAACTCTTCAAGCACCAAGTCGAGGAAAGTGTCCAAAAAATGACCTTGGCTTTCAAGGGGTAAAAGCTTGATTTTGGAAAAACATCAATATGTAGTCCAGTGTCATATAGAAATTATAAAATCCATAAAGACTCAATAAGACCCATATGCAGCTGACCCCCTCCTTTGGAAACAGGTAACTAAAAAGAATCCTCTAGCAGATGTAAGGCCAATCTCATCTTGAATGCAAGAAGAATGTAGAAAAGGACAGATTTATGACCGGTAGAGATAAGAGCAGCAGTTGAACAGAAAAATAGCAGAGAAATTCAAATCCTTTGTTTCTCCTTATAGAAAATAAGAATTGAAGTTTTATGAACTGCATCAATATAATAGATAGGAAAGTCATATTTTGACATTTGTGATATAGTGGAGAACACAAAGCATCGTTCTGCATCTATGGGTGATGGGCGGGGTCCCGCCAATTGGATATCGGCTAGATAGGAGACATTGCATGGATATTTTTATCTATCTATGAACAGATATAATCGTGATAGGAAAGATGATTGTAATATCTCTCGTCTGGGACCTCCAGGGGCAAAGATATCAGAAAGTTGGGACCCTCATAATTTTCTAAGACTTAGATACTTCCTATAGTTATCTGAAGTCCAGCCCTGTTATGAGTCACCAGTATGTGAGTGTAACTTGTGTTAATAAAAGCTAATGCCAATTAGGATCCTCGTTCAATGAAAGGAATATTGCCATGTAGGATTGCTCCACGTTCCATTGGAGTCCTTCCCTCCATAAATCTGAAGCCAATTTTTGTGACCCAGGTTCAATAATTTTTTTCGTTATTCCCATTTATTTTATGTAATTGTATATACTGTATTGTTTTGTTCCCCTTTGTAATATCTTTTGTATATTTTATGAACACTGCTTACTTTTCAGATTATCTAAAATTTAATAGCTTCATTCCTCTTACTCTATATATTGCATCCCGAAGCCATACGCTACCTGTAACATGTGTCCAATTGGCCTGTATAAGCGATTGGTGGTGGCAGCTAGCAGTAGTTCCTTTTGTTATTGTGGAGTTGGCAGTGACTGTATCAAGATGTAGATATATTCCAGAGATAGAAAAGGTTGTATATATCCTATACCCTCACTGTGAGCTCCCCAATAATCGGCCTAGTAATGGAAACAGTCATGGCCTCTTCCGTTAAGCGTCGGTCAATTGCATAATTATCCTGACAATTGGGGGCAGCAGCGTGCTATTTTGTGACATCTTGTATCAAACGTTTTTCTGTTTGGGGGATTATTCTTATCCATTGTAAAATTTAAGGGCTAATTTACATATGATTGTGTGAAGGTCCATGAATAAGGAGTATTTATCTATGGTATTTGTGTGACAAATCAAGAGTGTTTTAGACAGCACAATAGACTACATTTCCGAAACGTAATCGGAAAATTAAATAGAAAATTAGCACGATTATTATTGTCATTTAGTTGACATACATTTTTTCCTTAGATTAGCTAAATAAATGTTTATCTGACCATCCTTTAAATGGAATTTGTCACTGGGTTTTGCTATCCCATCTCAGAACAGCATGATGTAGGGGCAGGGACCCTGATTCCAGCAATGTGTCACTTCCTTGGCTGCTTGCTGACGTTTTGATAAACATCAGTTTTATCTGCTTAAGATCTACCAGTTCTCTAAATGCTCCTCTGTGTATAACCCCACCCACATCACTGATTGGCAGCTGTGTACAATGAGCATAGACAGAAAGCTGCCAATCAAGCAAGGGTGGAATTATACAGAGCTAATGGAGATGGAGGATACATGGCAGCAGTTTTACTAGCTCTCTAGTGATAATCCCCTAGCGATCATACAGTGATTTTATCAAAACTACAGCAAGCAGCCCAGTAAATGACACATCATTGGAATCAGAGTCCCTGTCTGTCATGGGTAACAGAGAGAAAGCTGCCAATCATGGGTGGGGCAGGGCTATACAGATCTAATGGAGATCGACGATACAGGGTAGAAGGTTTACTAGTTCTCTAGTGATAATCCCCCAGTGATAATACAGTGATTTTATTAAAACTACAGAAACCATCCCAGTAAATGACACTTCAGAGTCCCTCTCTGTCACAGCGTTTGGCTGCGTAAAATGCTCCCTGACTTTCTATTTTTTACTGCTGTCTGAATTCATTGTACTAGGTATCTCCTCTGTTGGGTTTTCATCCTTTTCCCCGTTAGGACCTAAGGGAACTCTTCTTCCCTTCAGTTGCTAATAATCTGTATTTTCCCTTGGGTTTAAATACTCTCATGTTCCCTGGACTTGTGCTGGTGATATTCAGTTCATTCACAAGTTCTGGATGCAAGCAGGTGGCTTGCACGCATCAGAAGGTTCATTGTTGCACTTTACTGAACTTTTTACTGAGTCGTCTAGAGATAAGTTGTTTGTTGTTCTCCCTTGTTTGTTATCTCTGTGTGTCCTTTAGTGCTTAGTGGGGTTGACGAAGAGCTCATCCCATCCGTTCCCTATTTAGGGCTCAGATCAGGGTCAGGCTAGAGTCAGGTATCCGGCTCGGCGCATAGGTGTGGAATCTATCTAGGGTGGTGAGGGAACTCAGATCCCAGGGTAGACTAAAGGTGGCTTTACACGCTACGATTTCGCTACAGCAATCTCGTTGGGGTCAAGGAATTTGTGACGCACATCCGGCCGCTGTAGCAATCTCGTTGTGTGCGATTTTGAATCATCGCAAAAACATTCAAAATCGCCCATCGGTGACATGCCCCCCTATTCCCAATTATTGTTGCTGCTGCTTGGACGATGTAGTTCCTCATTCCTGCGGAAGTACACATCGCTATGTGTGACACCGCAGGAACGAGGAACCTCACCTCACCTGCGTCATGGCAGCAATGAGGAAGGAAGGAGGTGGGCGGGATGTTACGTCCCGCTCATCTCCGCCCCTCCGCTTTGATTGGGCGGACGCTTAGTGACAACGCTGTGACGCCGAACGAACCGACCCCCTTAGGAAGGAGGCGTTACGCCGGTCACAGCGACGTCGCTACGCAGGTATGTGTGACGGGGTACGCGATTTTGTGCACGACGGGCAGCGATATGCCCGTATCGCACAAACGATGGGGGCAAGCACGCACGCTATCGATCTCGCAAGCGAGATTGCAGCGTGTAAAGCGGGATTAAGTCAGGGGTCACAATCTCCCCCTTCCCTAGGCTTCCCTTTCGCTGTTCATTTGGTACTTCCCCGTACCTAGCGTGACACTATCTTTACATTATTCTGATTTTTAATTAAGTAGTAAACAGTTAGTGACAGAATCTCATTAAATTCACAAAACCCCAGCATAGGTATCATAAATGTTACTTGCTTTTCACACAGAGCTAGGCCACTTTTAGCTCTGGTCTCTTCTACACCCATAATCTAAACTGTAGTAAAGGTTTGTGGGCAGAGATGAGTGAACCTGAATAGTAAAGTTCGGTGTTTGTACCAAATACAGACTTTATATAAAAAATCAGTGTTAGAGTTCGGAGTTCGGGTGCTTTATGTATCCTAACCACTCGATCTAGCATCGGTGTGCTCGGATACACTCAGTGCTCGGCCCAGTGTGAGCCGCTTGCAGTGTGTGAATGGCTTTCACGGGGAGGTAAAAACATTGTTGTAGGTGTATTGTGCACAAGGAAAAAACTCCGTCATCCCTCCCCCTGTAATAAATACTCTGTTAATGGCCGGTTACATGTGGGCGGAGACCCGAACTGTCCAATCAGTGGCTTCCAACGGGGTTCAGGTCAAGTCCGGTTTCCGAACTAAACTTTATTTAAAGTCCGACTGAAAAAGCCGAACCCGAACTTCATCTCTATTTGTGGGTAGCCCCACAAAAAAAACAATCCCTTTGGATATTAGACATATACAATCCTTCAATTTTTTTTTATTACAACAATTATCTTTTGCAAAAGGGATTGTTTTTATAACATAAAGAGTCCAGTTTATGCGGGGACCACTCTTGATGGATGAAGTGCCTTCTCATGAATCTGGAGCGTTTGACGAGTGGCATGTGCCTTCTTGTGCCATGCTAGAAATATTACTCCCATCAGACACTGGAGTGAGATTTCTGGCATAGGGAACACCACATCTCATCATGAATTTAAGGAGCTGTGGTGTCACGCCCCCGTCCCACCCAAACTCTGCCAATTTTGGAGTGAAATGGCAAAATCTGCCAAAATTTGAGAATGAATGAATTGATCCAAATTTTTGGGACTTTTCACAGCTTCTGTAACTTTTTTTTGGCATACAAGCTTTGATAAACTGGGACCAGAGTGTCTTAACAACTTTCACATATCTAGGATGCATAGTGCGATTCACTTCTGCGCTGTCACGGCTGGGGACAGAAGCTATACCAGCTGTATATTACAATACAAAGGGAAGGAGAAAATAATGCCCTATCACTAGGGAAAGAGTGAAGTGGTGACCCCTGACAATACAGCTCACCCTCACTGCCCTCACCAACCCTATACAGGTTCTGCACCTATCGCCGAGCAGGAATACCTCACCCTAGGCAAACCCTGATCTGGGCCTAAGTAAGAATGGCAGGTATGAGCTCTTCATCAAACTGACGCTAAGGGAGACAAAAGGAAACAATACAGGGGAGACACAAATGCTACCACCTGAGCCCAGGTACATAGCAAAATTCAAACACTTATCTTAGGAGTAGTTACCACAGAAGTCTGTAGAACAAAAAGAGGAGACAACTGCTGCAAATCACAGACAGGATCAACTATAAACCTCACCCAAAGCACCCAAGGGTGAGGTTTATAAAGGAAGTCAGAGGCTCACAACTGAGAGAGAAAAAAACTGACAGTTTTCCAGAGTCATAGAGTCCGCTGCTGCAGAAACAGAGAACTGTCAGTTAACAACACGTTCTGCAAATTTTTGGGATTTTCCAACACTTCTGCCATTGGATTCTCTGCCGGCCGTGACAACTCTGTGACATCCCCTCACTATTTTTGTGCTAAATGCCTACAGCTCTGACTCAACTCCAGAGGTTCACAGGCAAAATCATCACATCTAAACAATAGAGAAAGACGGGCATGAAGAATATACATTTACAAGCATTTATTAACAAAGTCAAGTTTTGAAATGCAATTAGATACAATATGATATACTTCAGAGTTCCTATCTCCAATCTGGGGCTGCGCTTTGTAGTAAATGAATCAGTGGGCAACCTGAGATTAGTGAATTATCTAAATATAATCCAGTATCAAAAGCTTTCACAAATGTTCATAAAGGCTCTCAAAATACCCAACTTACTAGCAAAGTGGAGCTTGAATTTCCACTTTGTGGGATCTTAGTATGTAGAGCGGGATCCCACAAATCTCTGCGGCTGCTCTAAGCACAAGAAGTAGCTCTGTCAACTAATCCAGGGCTGTCACAATTTTTTTTTTAAGGTTTTACTGAAGTACTTAAGAAGGATGCCGCAGAGCTGGGGTCGTAGAGCTCACTCTTCCACTGTGAGGGTGATCACTGAGGGTTGTGGGATCTCACAACCTAGAAGTTCCTTTTGGGGGACATTAGGGACACTTCAAAAAGTTTTGGTACTGGATTATATTTAAAAAATTCACTAATCTGCGACTTTTCACTGTTTTAGTAAATAATAAAGGCAGCCACAGATTTATTATAAGCACTATTTAGAGGGAAAGTCATCTAACACATTGCACTAGAAACTGGGGGATATTACCCTTGTAACAGAGTCAGCAGCAGATCCCCCCATAAGGCTGGAATCACACTTATGTGTGTAAAATCGGTCCGAGTCTCATGCTAGAAAGTAGCATGAGCTCTGTTCACATTATGATCAGTGTGCAATGCAACTGCAATGCGATTCTGTGATTTTTCATTTGATTGTAGTCCGTGTGCAATCCGTGTTTGATGCGTATGTGTTCCTTTTTGTATTCTCAGCAGCTATGTCATCTGCCATTCAGCTCTGCTACATGGCCACTGACAGCAGATACAGACAGAGCCATGTAGCAGAGCTGAATGGCCGCTGACAGCAGACACAGACAGAGCCGCGCAATCAGAATGAAGTCGGATGAACTTCATCCGACTTCACTGTCATCCCGCGGCTCTGTTTGTGTGTCATGGCCAGATTTTCGGTCACCGGTGAGTGGCTGCAGTGATCTCCGCTATCAGCGGTGCCATCACTGAGGTTACCCGCTGCCACAGCAGAAGTCCTCCCGCTGAGATCTGTGGCCGCGGGTAACCTGAGTGACGTCATCGCTGATAGCGCGACTCACTTCAGTCGCTGCGGGGAGCTCACAGAGAGCGGTCGTGGTCTGTGACCGCTGTCAGCTTCCGATGTAGCAGAACTGAAAGCGTCGTGGGACTTCTGTGGATTACGTTGGACATGGAGGGTTATTTGGGGACTTTAATAAAATGGTGAAAGAGGTTGTTGTTTTTTGTCATTTATTACAAATAAAGGATTTTTGGATGTGTGTGTTTATTTTCTTTAACTAACAGGTTAATCATGGAAGTTATCTTGGGGAGACATCTGCCATGATTAACCTAGGACTTATGCAGGCTTTGCAGCCTAGAGCTGTGGAGCTATGTTCCGCCCTTTGATCCCTGTGACCCGTGCGCGCCGCTCACTGGCCTCGCCCGCCCCCTGGCCGTCCTTCTTATGGGTGGGGGTGGCCTGGCGTCCAGATCATTCTGGGCTCCGGGCTTCCCTTCTCATTGGGCGGCCGGGGGGCGTGTGATGCTTATCGTGCGGTGCGCATGCGTCCGAGCAGGGATCCGATTGGCTGGAACGCATTTCCTAGGTCATTGCAGGTCCAATGGGATCATGTGACTCCCTATTTAAGGTCCTTGAACGGCATTATTCCACACCTTCCCTGATGAAGCTATAAACAACCTGTGTTGCGAAACGCGCGTAGGAGGGCATTTTTTACTGGTGTGGGACGCTCTGGTGACCACCTTCATTATTATGTGTAAGTTCTGGGAATTGTATTTACTCTGTATCATGTGACTAGCGGTTTTTAGTGCCTCTGCCCTGTTCTGATTGTGGGATGCTGATTTGGCTTGTACGTTTTTCTATATACCACGCCAGGATAGAGGCGCCTCACCTGCTAGCCACTTATGATTATTCCTTCATTTTACTTGGTCCCCGTCCAGATTATTTCTCTCTATTATGGTGGTTTTTACCTCTGCTCCCCATCATTATGTGGTCTTTCACCTTTGCCTCTTATTAGCACCATTATATATTTGCAATAATTTGAAACCTATTTTTAATATTTATATTCAATAGAGAATCTGATGTTTTATAATCAGCCCTTTGAATGCTCCAGTTTTTGTTTTTCTTTGTGCTTTATGGAGTGGCGTAGATTTTGATGCGAGATGTGCCCTTGTTCAATAATTTTGTGTCTTAGGCTTTGCACGTTGCGACTTCGCAAGCCGATGCTGCGATGTCGCACGCGATAGTCCCCGCCCCCATCGCAGGTACGATATCGTGTGATAGCTGGCGTAGCGAAAATTATCGCTACGCCAGCTTCACATGCACTCACCTGCCCTGCGACCGTCGCTCTGGCCGCCTTCCGCCTCCTTCCTAAGGGGGCGGGTCGTGTGTCGTCATAGCGACGTCACACAGCAGGCGGCCAATAGGTGCGGAGATGAGCGGGATGTAAACATCCTGCCCACCTCCTTCCTTCCGCATATCCTACGGAAGCCGCGGTGACGCCGGTAGGAGATGTTCCTCGCTCCTGCGGCTTCACACACAGCGATGTGTGCTGCTGCAGGAGCGAGGAACAACATCGGACCGTCGCGTCAGCGTAATTATGGATTACGCAGACGCTGCACCGATGATACGATTACGACGATTTTGCGCTCGTTAATCGTATCATCTAGGCTTTACACACTACGATGTCGCATGCGATGCCGGATGTGCGTCACTTTCAATTTGACCCCACCGACATCGCAGGTGCGATGTCGTAGTGTGCAAAGCCCGCCTAAGTGGCAGCTTATTACCTCGATTGCCACCGCACCAGGGCAATTCGGGATGAGCCGGGTACAGTCCCGGGACTGTCGCATCTAATGGATGCGGCAATTCCGGGCGGCTGCAGGCTGATATTTTTAGGGTGCTGGTCTCCCCATAACGTGGAGCTCCCCATCCTGAGAATACCAGCCTTCAGCCGTGTGGCTTTACCCTGGCTGGTATCAAAATTGGGGGGACCGCACGCCGTTTTTTTTTAATTATTTATTTATTTTACTTCATGACATAGACCCGCCCACTGGCAGCTGTGATTGGTTGCAGTGAGACAGCTGTCACTCATCGTGGGGGCGTCTGACTGTAACCAATCATAGGCGCAGGTGGGCAGGGAAAGCAGGGAATACGAGATTGAATAATGAGCGGACGGCTTTTTCAAAAGAGAAGCCGCCAGTGTTAACGCCGTGCAGCGCCACGCTGGTGATCGTGGATCGGTGAGTATGAGAGAGGGGGTGGGAGGGAGAGACCGACATGGACAGAGAGAATAGAGACCGAGAGGGAGACACCGACTGACAGAGATAGATTGACCGACATTGTCAGACCTCACTCATTTACCAGTGTTTTCTGAAACATGCGATAAATGTATTTAGAAAAACGGATGTCACTACGATGGTGTGTGTGCCGGCCCTGTGACATCCGCTTATTTACCCGCTCCCATAGAGTTGCATTGGAGAGACTCGCGCGAGAAACTCACCAAAATGCAGCATGCTGCGATTTCTTTCTCAGTCAGATTTGGACTGAGAAAAAAATAGCAGATGGGAGCTGCCTCATTGATTAACATTGGTCCGAGTGCAGTGCGAGAATTTCTCGCATTGCACTCATGCGAGTTAATCGCAAGTGTGAAGCCGGCCTAACAGTGCGTCATGACCACATTCTTATGGTTTGAAAAATACGATAAGTTTAAAAAGAGAGAAAATAGTTCTATCTCTCACCAATTCTTACTTGAGCAATTGTAGCCAATTTTTAAATAAAACCCTTTGAATCATCTGACAACAGGACCTGATTAATGATAAAAAAAATTTGCCAAATTCTGAAAACAAGAATGGCTGCTCCGCTCTGTTGGTTTTCTGATGGTCGGCAAGACTTGATTTACCAGTTAAACATTTCAATTATTCACAGCATGAAAAAGGTTCCTTCCCTGTGCGGCTTCTTCACATGTTTAACAAGATCTGATTTCTAAGAAATACATTTTCCACATTCAGAACATAAAAATGCTTTATTTTGTGTGATGTTTTTGATGGTAAACAAGACCTGATTTACTAGTAAAACATTTACCACATTCTGGGCATGAAAATGGCTTCTCCCTTGTGTGAGATCTTTGATGAACAACAAGGTGTGATTTCTGAATAAAACATTTCCCACACTCTGAACATGAATACGGCATCTCCCTTGTGTGATTTTTCTGATGTCTAACAAGGTCTGCTTTATGAATAAAACATTTCCCACACTCTGAACATGAAAATGGCTTCTCCCCTGTGTGATTTTTCTGATGTCTAACAAGGTCTGCTTTCTGAATAAAACATTTCCCACACTCTGAACATGAAAATGGCTTCTCCCCTGTGTGATTTTTCTGATGTCTAACAAGGTGTGATTTCTGAATAAAACATTTCCCACACTCTGAACATGAAAATGGCTTCTCCCCTGTGTGATTTTTCTGATGTCTAATAAGGTCTGCTTTCTGAATAAAACATTTCCCACACTCTGAACATGAAAATGGCTTCTCCCCTGTGTGATTTTTCTGATGTCTAACAAGGTGTGATTTCTGAATAAAACATTTCCCACACTCTGAACATGAAAATGGCTTCTCCCCTGTGTGAATTATTTGATGGATATTAAGATGTGATTTCCTGGTAAAACATTTCCCACATTTTGAACACGAAAATAGTTTCTCCCTTGTAGGAGCCGTTTCATGTTCCACATCCTTTCTGTAACTTTTATTTTGCTTACAATTCTGTGATAAATCAGAATTTTGGACTTGTTTGAAAAGATCAGATGATAGATCTTTCCGAGGAAGGACTGGAGGTATATCTGTGACAACAGCATGCTCTTCATATGTATCATGTGTGATACTTTCATCATCTGTTACAAATTCTGAACATATTTTATTTCCATCTAAACTCCCGATACAGTCATCTGCTAAAAATAAACAGCATGTTATTATTTTTTAATGATATCATGAAAGTACATTTATTTTTTAAATCATAACATCAGAAATTAAATCAGGAAAAAATGTATTCTGAATCTGTTTTCCAATTTTGACATCTAAAGGCCCCGTTACACACAATGACATATCTAACGATATGTTGTCGGGGTCACGGAATTCGTGATGAACATCCAGCGTCGTTAGTGACGTCGTTGCGTGTAACAGCTCCGAGCGAGTGTTAACGATCAAAAATACTCACCTTATCGTTGATCGTTGACATGTCGTTAATTTTCAAAATCTTGTTGGTCGTTATGAACGTAGATTGATTGACATTCCTGAGGCAGCACACATCGCTCCGTTTGACACCCCAGGAACGACGAACAACAGCTTACCTGCGTCCTCCGGCAACGAGGTGGGCGTCACTTTCCTGTGGCTAGTCTCTGCCCCTCCGCTTCAATTGAACGGCTGCCGTGTGACGTCGCTGTGACACCGCACGAACCGCCCCCTTAGAAAAGAGGCAGTTCGCCGGCCACAGCGACGTCGTTAGGCAGGTAAGTCCGTGTGACGTGGCCTAGTGATATTGAGCGCCACGACCAGCGATTTGCCCGTGATGCACAAACGACGGGGGCGGGTGCTTTCACGAGCAACATCGCTAGTGATGTCGCTGCATTTAAAGCCCCCTTTAGAGTTACATCTTCATTAATTCGGATCTCCCATTACTAGCAACAGTTCTCTGGAATGTGCTATTACAAATAATCTGATAGATTTTCACAATGTGACTGCAGGATAATGAGGGACAGGGGCTCCTATACTGTCCCTCACGCTAGGGGACCCTAAGCTATTCCTAACCTCTGGATAGCCCCTGAAGGTGGAGATACCAGAGTCCTGTACCTTACTATTCTCCTTACCAGATTTAATCTCTTATCCCCCCCCCCGGGAAAGGAAGGGGCAGGAGTATGATTGATGGAAACACAGATTAAGACAAATGGGACACATTGCAAACTCACAGAAATAAACAGTGAGAGACTAAGGAGAAAAGCAAGAGCAGAAATGCAGCAACAAAAAGACAACAAGGGTTAGCACCACAACAGCTCACAGTAATAATGCACAACAACCACCGTTAAATCTGGATTACAACACCTCACCAAACCTGTATAGGTAAACTATAGCTGGCATTAATGAAATAGTCCAGCCACCATATGCAGAAGGGGAGCGAACGATACTTTCTCCTCTACAGCATGTGATCAAAGACATTAACAAGCAGCCCAGGAGAGAATAACTCTTGCTAGCCTGCCCAAACCTGTGGTTCGATGCCTGCATCTTCCTGCACTGCTCACAGACATCAGAGAAGTTAACATGCAGAGTACCATAATCTATAATTTCCACAGATCCTGACGCCGCCATGACAGTTGGCAAAACCTGCAAAAATCTGCTTGTAACATTGATGCACAACATAGACCTTTATGTTCAATCTATTTTTATTGGAAGTTATCAGGATTACAAAAAAAAACCAACATAGAGTCATATAACAAGTTATGCAAAGAAAGCAATCTGCAGAGAGCAGCCTGCCGGTGTCCCGTACAAGCAGCATATCGATTCTTAGGCATTTTCAAAACCTTTGAAGCGTATGTAATGATGAACACAACAAGTTCGTGGATTTGCAGTACCAGAATTGAAATTCAGAGAATATAGGCAAAGAACGTATTCTTATTCAAAACTTCAAAAATTTAAAGATTATGCCGATGTTCAAACTGCTAGTATTAAGAAAAGCAAGCTCAGCAGTAGAAATGTCAAGTTTCAAATTTAGAAGCGGGGATCAAGCAAGCCTAGTAAGTTAATACTTTAGTATTCCCTCGCTCAATGGAAAAAACTTGCTGACCGGAGCCATTAAAGTTATGAATGAAACAACAAAAATATTTATAAAATAATATATACATATCTCTCATTATTCCAATATAAGATCAGGAGAAAATACCATAGGCAGAAAGAGTTTGAAAGAATAAGAAAGGAAAAGGATATGGAGGAGAAAGCAGAAGGAGATGAGAGGAAAATGGGGAAGAGATGGGGAGAAAGAAAGGAGAGGGGGAGGAAGGGGGGGGGAGGGGGTTCCTCTGAGGTCTACATCTTCAAAACAGTTTATGGAAGTCAGGTGAATCCCTAAACATTATCCAATCGTTCCAGGTCCTGTAAAATTTATCTCTGGTGTCCGCGCCCTCGGCAGCAAGCTCCTCCATCCTACAAATATTTGCCATCTCCATGTACCACTCGGAAATAGGAGGGATTATGGAAGTTTTCCCAACATAGACCTTTAAAAAGAGATTTTCGTTCGAAGACGAACATAAAATAGTTACAGACAGATGCCGGATATTTAATGGGGCTGTAACATTGATGGCCCATCCTAAAGGCCGCTTTACACGCTGCAACATCGCTATCCGATGCTAGCGATGTTGAGCGTGATAGCACCCGCCCCCATCGTACGGTCGATATGTGGTGATCGCTGCTGTAGCGAACATTATCGCTACGGCAGCGTCACACGCACATACCTTCTCTGCGATGTCGCTGTGACCGGTGAACTGCCTCCTTTCTAAGGGGGCGGTTCGTTCAGCGTCACAGCGACGTCACTAAGCGGCCGCCCAATCAAAGCAGAGGGGCGGGGATGAGTGGGACGAACATCCTGCCCACCTCCTTCCTTCCTCATTGCTGGCAGGATACAGGTAAGGAGAGGTTCCTCGTTCCTGCGGTGTCACACGTAGCAATGTGTGCTGCCGCAGAAACAAGGAACAACATAGTTACTGCAGCAGCAACGATAATTAGGAAGAGGGGGGCATGTCACCGATAAGGGATTTTGAACGTTTTTGCAACGATTCAAAATCTCTAATAGGTGTCATACGCAACGACATCGCTAAAGCGGCCGGATGTGCGTCACAAATATTGTGACCCAAACGAGATCGCTTTAGCTTTAGCGATCTCGTAGCATGTAAAGTCACCTTAAGGCTTTGTAAACAAAGCAGGTAGCAGGGTCTTGCAGTCTGTGCAGAAAAACATTAGGGCTCCAATTCATCAAGACCGACGATGTGCACTGAAAAATGACGTCAGGGACTGGAGTGAGATTTCTGGCATAGGGAACGCTACAGTTTGTTATGAATTAGAGAAGCGGTGGCATCACACCCTTCTTCTGGCCAAGCTCTGCCCATTATGGCAAATCTGGTTAAAATTGGCGTGAAACCTCCAAAAGTCGCACAATTTTTTTCACAACTCTGTTTTGCACAAACATTTTTGAGAACTTTTGAAGTGATTTATGCCAGAATTCTGACATAATTGCTTTGATGAATCAGGGTCTGGGTGTCAAATCTTCATCTGTAGGTGTCTCTATTCCTTCCAGGGTAGTTTGCCAGAAGTTCACATTCTCTACAGCAATAATTTTATTACATCTTCTTTAGTAGTTGAAAACGTTTGCATTTCAGTGTGCGGCTGTAACTCTGCCCATTTTGGCAAAGCTGGTTAAAATTGGCATGAACACACACACACACACACACACACACACACACACACACACACACACACACCGGCCTGTCTCCTCTTCAGCTTTAGACTTTATTAATTAAGAGACCTTTGCTTACATGACGTGATGTCAAAAAGGTCCTTAAGCAGTCCTATAATCGATATATAAACACTGGGGCTGCAAAGAGAATGGGGGCCCCGTGAAATTGCACAGTTTGCTCTCCATTTCCCCTAATGCCAGTCCTGCATGCCAGCCTGTGTTCTATTCAATTAATTTAGACTCCTGCAATTAAGAGACCTTTGGTTACCTCATGTCACATGACTCTGAAGTCAAAGGTCCTTAAACAATCAACTTCAGAATACAACTGATGGGGACCCTAAGAGAGTGGGGTTCCTGAGAAATTGCGCAGTTTGACTCTTCCTAACCTTGGCCCTGACAGTAACTATTTTTGGACCAGGGCTTATATTTCAAGCATTCGCCAAAAATCCCATAAAATCATGCTAGATCTTATTTTTGGTGTAGGTTGTCTTTTTGAGGAAACAGGGTATTCATTAACCCTCTGCAGGTCTTTGAGTTGCCTTCATAATGACATAGAGAAGGCACTAGAAACAAACAGCAGAAGAAGCAGAAGCAAAGAAAATACAGCTGAAAAAAACCAGAGCAGAAAGCCTAAAAATGTAACACGCAAATTAGTGCAGAAAGTACATGAGTAGATATCTCTTACTGGATAGAGCTGGAGGAAACACATCCTGAGGAACATCGGGATCTTCTTGTTTACAGTCCTGTGGGAGAAGAGGACGGGGACATCTCTCTGGTGTTGTCCTCTTACTGGATAGAGCTAAAGGAGACACATACAGGGACTGAATTCATTCCTTACATACAGATAATTATAGGCCGTGTGTATTTAGTCCTGTCTATTACCTGGTGATGTGAGGGGCTGGGGAACCTCCATTATGACGTCCTTGTACAGATCTTTGTGTCCTTCTAAATACTCCCACTCCTCCATGGAGAAATAGACGGTGACGTCCTGACACCTTATAGGAACCTGACACATACAATGATACCGTCACCCCCGATCCCTTCATAGCGTTACTGTATAATGTCCCAGCATTCCCAGCAGTGTCACCTCTCCAGTCAGCAGCTCAATCATCTTGTAGGTGAGTTCTAGGATCTTCTGGTCATTGATGTCCTCATGTATCGGGGGGTGAGGTGGAGGCCCCGTGATTGGGCTCAGGGGTCTTCCCCAGCCCTCAGACACAGGGGCCTGACAGCGCTCATTAGAGGTCTTCTTCACTACTGTGTAATCCTGGTTATGGAGAGACACAGTAATAAATCTCACTCCAGACATTTCCAGAGTCCTCACCTCTCCAGTTCTATCCATCTGTTATTCCCATAGATAAGAATGATGTAATGTGACGTCATCAGAATCTCTCACCTCTCCAGTAAGCCGGAAGAGGATCTCTAGGGTGAGGTGTAATATCCTCTCCGTCATCTTGTCCCTGTCCATATCCATCCTTCACGGGGCAATCAGGAGAATTCTCTTCTATAGAAGATCTCCACTGAGAGGATCCGATATTGTAGAGACCTGAGATAATAAGGGGAAACATAGAATGAGAACATTCTGGGGGAACATAATACTGTGTGGGGAGAAAAGGGCCGAGGACCAAGGGCAGTAAGGGGCCGAGGACTGAGGTCAGAAAGGGGCCAGGGACTGAGGGCAGAAAGGGGCCTAGGACTGAGGGCAGAAAGGGGCCGAGGACTGAGGGCAGAAAGGGGCCGAGGACTGAGGGCAGAAAGGGGCCGAGGACTGAGGGCAGAAAGGGGCCGAGGACTGAGGGCAGAAAGGGGCCGAGGACTGAGGGCAGAAAGGGGCCGAGGACTGAGGGCAGAAAGGGGCCGAGGACTGAGGGCAGAAAGGGGCCGAGGACTGAGGGCAGAAAGGGGCCGAGGACTGAGGGCAGAAAGGGGCCTAGGACTGAGGGCAGAAAGGGGCCGAGGACTGAGGGCAGAAAGGGGCCGAGGACTGAGGGCAGAAAGGGGCCGAGGACTGAGGGCAGAAAGGGGCCGAGGACTGAGGGCAGAAAGGGGCCGAGGACTGAGGGCAGAAAGGGGCCGAGGACTGAGGGCAGAAAGGGGCCGAGGACTGAGGGCAGAAAGGGGCCTAGGACTGAGGGCAGACGGGTTTCCTCACTTCCGGCCTCTCATAGTTGGGGTGTTTGTATCTATCAGAGGAAAAGGAACAAAAACCTCACAATTCATAGAAATCAGCGAGAGAAAAACACCAAGAAAGTCTCAGAGCTGAAGGGGTTAATGCCGCCTGCCCCAGTAATGGGGAATCTCCACACACCTCCACCTGCAGAGCCGCACACTAGATATATAATACCCTGCACCTACCTCCACCTGCAGAGCCGCACACTAGATATATAATACCCTGCACCTACCTCCACCTGCAGAGCCGCACACTAGATATATAATACCCTGCACCTACCTCCACCTGCAGAGCCGCACACTAGATATATAATACCCTGCACCTACCTCCACCTGCAGAGCCGCACACTAGATATATAATACCCTGCACCTACCTCCACCTGCAGAGCCGCACACTAGATATATAATACCCTGCACCTACCTCCACCTGCAGAGCCGCACACTAGATATATAATACCCTGCACCTACCTCCACCTGCAGAGCCGCACACTAGATATATAATACCCTGCACCTACCTCCACCTGCAGAGCCGCACACTAGATATATAATAACCTGCACCTACCTCCCCCTGCAGAGCCGCACACTAGATATATAATACCCTGCACCTACCTCCACCTGCAGAGCCGCACACTAGATATATAATACCCTGCACCTACCTCCACCTGCAGAGCCGCACACTAGATATATAATACCCTGCACCTACCTCCACCTGCAGAGCCGCACACTAGATATATAATACCCTGCACCTACCTCCACCTGCAGAGCCGCACACTAGATATATAATACCCTGCACCTACCTCCACCTGCAGAGCCGCACACTAGATATATAATACCCTGCACCTACCTCCTCCTGCAGAGCCGCACACTAGATATATAATACCCTGCACCTACCTCCACCTGCAGAGCCGCACACTAGATATATAATACCCTGCACCTACCTCCACCTGCAGAGCCGCACACTAGATATATAATACCCTGCACCTACCTCCACCTGCAGAGCCGCACACTAGATATATAATACCCTGCACCTACCTCCACCTGCAGAGCCGCACACTAGATATATAATACCCTGCACCTACCTCCACCTGCAGAGCCGCACACTAGATATATAATAACCTGCACCTACCTCCACCTGCAGAGCCGCACACAGATATATAATAACCTGCACCTACCCCCACCTGCAGAGCCGCACACTAGATATATAATACCCTGCACCTACCTCCACCTGCAGAGCCGCACACTAGATATATAATACCCTGCACCTACCTCCACCTGCAGAGCCGCACACTAGATATATAATACCCTGCACCTACCTCCACCTGCAGAGCCGCACACTAGATATATAATACCCTGCACCTACCTCCACCTGCAGAGCCGCACACTAGATATATAATACCCTGCACCTACCTCCACCTGCAGAGCCGCACACAGATATATAATACCCTGCACCTACCTCCACCTGCAGAGCCGCACACTAGATATATAATACCCTGCACCTACCTCCACCTGCAGAGCCGCACACTAGATATATAATACCCTGCACCTACCTCCTCCTGCAGAGCCGCACACTAGATATATAATACCCTGCACCTACCTCCACCTGCAGAGCCGCACGCTAGATATATAATACCCTGCACCTACCTCCACCTGCAGAGCCGCACGCTAGATATATAATACCCTGCACCTACCTCCACCTGCAGAGCCGCACACTAGATATATAATACCCTGCACCTACCTCCACCTGCAGAGCCGCACACTAGATATATAATACCCTGCACCTACCTCCCCCTGCAGAGCCGCACACTAGATATATAATACCCTGCACCTACCTCCACCTGCAGAGCCGCACACTAGATATATAATACCCTGCACCTACCTCCACCTGCAGAGCCGCACACTAGATATATAATAACCTGCACCTACCTCCACCTGCAGAGCCGCACACTAGATATATAATACCCTGCACCTACCTCCACCTGCAGAGCCGCACACTAGATATATAATAACCTGCACCTACCTCCACCTGCAGAGCCGCACACTAGATATATAATAACCTGCACCTACCTCCACCTGCAGAGCCGCACACTAGATATATAATACCCTGCACCTACCTCCACCTGCAGAGCCGCACACTAGATATATAATACCCTGCACCTACCTCCACCTGCAGAGCCGCACACTAGATATATAATACCCTGCACCTACCTCCACCTGCAGAGCCGCACACAGATATATAATACCCTGCACCTACCTCCACCTGCAGAGCCGCACACTAGATATATAATACCCTGCACCTACCTCCACCTGCAGAGCCGCACACTAGATATATAATACCCTGCACCTACCTCCACCTGCAGAGCCGCACACTAGATATATAATACCCTGCACCTACCTCCACCTGCAGAGCCGCACACTAGATATATAATACCCTGCACCTACCTCCACCTGCAGAGCCGCACACTAGATATATAATACCCTGCACCTACCTCCACCTGCAGAGCCGCACACTAGATATATAATACCCTGCACCTACCTCCACCTGCAGAGCCGCACACTAGATATATAATACACTGCACCTACCTCCACCTGCAGAGCCGCACACTAGATATATAATACACTGCACCTACCTCCACCTGCAGAGCCGCACACTAGATATATAATACCCTGCACCTACCTCCACCTGCAGAGCCGCACACTAGATATATAATACCCTGCACCTACCTCCACCTGCAGAGCCGCACACAGATATATAATACCCTGCACCTACCTCCACCTGCAGAGCCGCACACTAGATATATAATACCCTGCACCTACCTCAACCTGCAGAGCCGCACACTAGATATATAATACCCTGCACCTACCTCCTCCTGCAGAGCCGCACGCTAGATATATAATACCCTGCACCTACCTCCACCTGCAGAGCCGCACGCTAGATATATAATACCCTGCACCTACCTCCACCTGCAGAGCCGCACGCTAGATATATAATACCCTGCACCTACCTCCACCTGCAGAGCCGCACACTAGATATATAATACCCTGCACCTGCCTCCACCTGCAGAGCCGCACACTAGATATATAATACCCTGCACCTACCTCCACCTGCAGAGCCGCACACTAGATATATAATACCCTGCACCTACCTCCCCCTGCAGAGCCGCACACTAGATATATAATACCCTGCACCTACCTCCACCTGCAGAGCCGCACACTAGATATATAATACCCTGCACCTACCTCCACCTGCAGAGCCGCACACTAGATATATAATAACCTGCACCTACCTCCCCCTGCAGAGCCGCACACTAGATATATAATACCCTGCACCTACCTCCACCTGCAGAGCCGCACACTAGATATATAATACCCTGCACCTACCTCCACCTGCAGAGCCGCACACTAGATATATAATAACCTGCACCTACCTCCACCTGCAGAGCCGCACACTAGATATATAATACCCTGCACCTACCTCCACCTGCAGAGCCGCACACAGATATATAATACCCTGCACCTACCTCCACCTGCAGAGCCGCACACTAGATATATAATACCCTGCACCTACCTCCACCTGCAGAGCCGCACACTAGATATATAATACCCTGCACCTACCTCCACCTGCAGAGCCGCACACTAGATATATAATACCCTGCACCTACCTCCACCTGCAGAGCCGCACACTAGATATATAATACCCTGCACCTACCTCCACCTGCAGAGCCGCACACTAGATATATAATACCCTGCACCTACCTCCACCTGCAGAGCCGCACACTAGATATATAATACCCTGCACCTACCTCCACCTGCAGAGCCGCACACTAGATATATAATACCCTGCACCTACCTCCACCTGCAGAGCCGCACACTAGATATATAATAAACTGCACCTACCTCCACCTGCAGAGCCGCACACTAGATATATAATAACCTGCACCTACCTCCACCTGCAGAGCCGCACACAGATATATAATACCCTGCACCTACCTCCACCTGCAGAGCCGCACACTAGATATATAATACCCTGCACCTACCTCCTCCTGCAGAGCCGCACACTAGATATATAATACCCTGCACCTACCTCCACCTGCAGAGCCGCACACTAGATATATAATACCCTGCACCTACCTCCACCTGCAGAGCCGCACACTAGATATATAATACCCTGCACCTATCTCCACCTGCAGAGCCGCACACTAGATATATAATACCCTGCACCTACCTCCACCTGCAGAGCCGCACACTAGATATATAATACCCTGCACCTATCTCCACCTGCAGAGCCGCACACTAGATATATAATACCCTGCACCTACCTCCACCTGCAGAGCCGCACACTAGATATATAATACCCTGCACCTACCTCCTCCTGCAGAGCCGCACACTAGATATATAATACCCTGCACCTACCTCCACCTGCAGAGCCGCACACTAGATATATAATACCCTGCACCTACCTCCACCTGCAGAGCCGCACACTAGATATATAATACCCTGCACCTACCTCCACCTGCAGAGCCGCACACTAGATATATAATACCCCGCACCTACCTCCACCTGCAGAGCCGCACACTAGATATATAATACCCTGCACCTACCTCCACCTGCAGAGCCGCACACTAGATATATAATACCCTGCACCTACCTCCACCTGCAGAGCCGCACACTAGATATATAATACCCCGCACCTACCTCCACCTGCAGAGCCGCACACTAGATATATAATACCCTGCACCTACCTCCACCTGCAGAGCCGCACACTAGATATATAATACCCTGCACCTACCTCCACCTGCAGAGCCGCACACTAGATATATAATACCCTGCACCTACCTCCTCCTGCAGAGCCGCACACTAGATATATAATACCCTGCACCTACCTCCTCCTGCAGAGCCGCACACTAGATATATAATACCCTGCACCTACCTCCACCTGCAGAGCCGCACACTAGATATATAATACCCTGCACCTACCTCCACCTGCAGAGCCGCACACTAGATATATAATACCCTGCACCTACCTCCACCTGCAGAGCCGCACACTAGATATATAATACCCTGCACCTACCTCCACCTGCAGAGCCGCACACTAGATATATAATACCCTGCACCTACCTCTACCTGCAGAGCCGCACACTAGATATATAATACCCTGCACCTACCTCCTCCTGCAGAGCCGCACACTAGATATATAATACCCTGCACCTACCTCCACCTGCAGAGCCGCACACTAGATATATAATACCCTGCACCTACCTCCACCTGCAGAGCCGCACACTAGATATATAATACCCTGCACCTACCTCCACCTGCAGAGCCGCACACTAGATATATAATACCCTGCACCTACCTCCACCTGCAGAGCCGCACACTAGATATATAATACCCTGCACCTACCTCCACCTGCAGAGCCGCACACTAGATATATAATAAACTGCACCTACCTCCACCTGCAGAGCCGCACACTAGATATATAATACCCTGCACCTACCTCCACCTGCAGAGCCGCACACAGATATATAATACCCTGCACCTACCTCCACCTGCAGAGCCGCACACTAGATATATAATACCCTGCACCTACCTCCTCCTGCAGAGCCGCACACTAGATATATAATACCCTGCACCTACCTCCACCTGCAGAGCCGCACACTAGATATATAATACCCTACACCTACCTCCACCTGCAGAGCCGCACACTAGATATATAATAACCTGCACCTACCTCCACCTGCAGAGCCGCACACTAGATATATAATACCCTGCACCTACCTCCACCTGCAGAGCCGCACACTAGATATATAATACCCTGCACCTACCTCCACCTGCAGAGCCGCACACTAGATATATAATAACCTGCACCTACCTCCCCCTGCAGAGCCGCACACTAGATATATAATACCCTGCACCTACCTCCACCTGCAGAGCCGCACACTAGATATATAATACCCTGCACCTACCTCCACCTGCAGAGCCGCACACTAGATATATAATAACCTGCACCTACCTCCACCTGCAGAGCCGCACACAGATATATAATACCCTGCACCTACCTCCACCTGCAGAGCCGCACACTAGATATATAATACCCTGCACCCACCTCCACCTGCAGAGCCGCACACTAGATATATAATACCCTGCACCTACCTCCACCTGCAGAGCCGCACACTAGATATATAATACCCTGCACCTACCTCCACCTGCAGAGCCGCACACTAGATATATAATACCCTGCACCTATCTCCACCTGCAGAGCCGCACACTAGATATATAATACCCTGCACCTACCTCCACCTGCAGAGCCGCACACTAGATATATAATACCCTGCACCTATCTCCACCTGCAGAGCCGCACACTAGATATATAATACCCTGCACCTACCTCCACCTGCAGAGCCGCACACTAGATATATAATACCCTGCACCTACCTCCTCCTGCAGAGCCGCACACTAGATATATAATACCCTGCACCTACCTCCACCTGCAGAGCCGCACACTAGATATATAATACCCTGCACCTACCTCCACCTGCAGAGCCGCACACTAGATATATAATACCCTGCACCTACCTCCACCTGCAGAGCCGCACACTAGATATATAATACCCCGCACCTACCTCCACCTGCAGAGCCGCACACTAGATATATAATACCCTGCACCTACCTCCACCTGCAGAGCCGCACACTAGATATATAATACCCTGCACCTACCTCCACCTGCAGAGCCGCACACTAGATATATAATACCAGATTCAAGTTAGTCTGCAGTTAGATGTTAGCTATTAGATATTCATTCATCTATGCTGCACCAACTGTTTTAAAACAAACTGATCATACATAATTTTTATTTTGATCAAGGTGCCTGGTCCACAAGTGCTCAAAATGAATGTCTCAAGGTTTCTATATGAATTTGAAATTCTAAGATATATAATACTATATACAAGCGTAATCAAACGTACTCAATCGTCCATACGTTTAATTTGAAAAGAGGTACCCTGGACTACAAGTCCTCAAAATGAACATCTTAATGTCCTGAATAATATTTAATAGAAAAATAATCAAGTCTATGTGTAGTTTACAAGTTATTCACGTAAATCTCTATTACATAATTCAATACACGCATAATCAAACGCACTTAATCGTACATAAGTTTAATTTCAAAAGAGGTACCTTGGACCACAAGTGCTCAAAATGAACATCTCAATGTCCTGAATAATATTTCATAGAAAAATTACCAAGTCTATGTGTAGTTCAGAAGTTATTCACGAAAATCTGTGTCACATAACGCTATACGCGCACAATCAAACATACTCAATCGTTCATACGATTAATTTGAAAAGAGGTACCCTGGACCACAAGTACTCAAAATGAACATCTCAATGTCCTAAATAATATTAGCTAAAACAATTATTAAGTCTATGTGTAGTTTAGAAGTTATTCACGTAAATCTGTGTCACATAACGCTATACGCGCATAATCAAACATACTCAATCGTCCATACGATTAATTTGAAAAGAGGTACCCTGGACCACAAGTACTCAAAATGAACATCTGAATGTCCTAAATAATATTAGCTAAAACAATTATTAAGTCTATGTGTAGTTTAGAAGTTATTCACGTAAATCTGTGTCACATAACGCTATACGCGCATAATCAAACATACTCAATCGTCCATACGATTAATTTGAAAAGAGGTACCCTGGACCACAAGTACTCAAAATGAACATCTGAATGTCCTGAATAATATTTGTTAAAAAAATTATCAAGTCTATGTGTAGTTCAGAAGTTATTAAAGCAAATCTATGTTATATTATGCTATACACGCGTAATCAAACGTACTCAATCGTCCATACGATTAATTTGAAAAGAGGTACCCTGGACTACAAGTACTCAAAATGAACATCTCAATGTCCTAAATAATACTAGCTAAAAAAATTATCAAGTCTCTGTGTAGTTCAGAAGTTATTCACGTAAATCTGTGTCACATAACGCTATACGCGCACAATCAAACGTACTCAATCGTCCATACGTTTAATTTGAAAAGAGGTACCCTGGACTACAAGTACTCAAAATGAACATCTCCATGTCATGAATAATATTTGCTAAAAAAATTATCAAGTTTATGTGTAGTTTAGAAGTCATTAAAGCAAATCTATGTTATATAATGCTATACACGTGTAATCAAATGTACTCAATTGTCCAAACCTTTAATTTGAAAAGAGGTACCCTGGACCACAAGTACTCAAAATGAACATCTCAATGTCCTAAATCATATTAGCTAAAAAAATTACCAAGTCTATGTGTAGTTCAGAAGTTATTCACGTAAATCTGTGTCACATAACGCTATCCGCGCATAATCAAACGTACTCAATCGTCTATACGATTAATTTGAAAAGAGGTACCCTGGACCACAAGTACTCAAAATTAACCCCTCAATATGCTGAATAATATTTGCTAAAAAAATTATCAAGTCTATGTGTAGTTCAGAAGTTATTCACGTAAATCTGTGTCACATAACGCTATACGCGCATAATCAAACATACTCAATCGTTCATACGATTAATTCGAAAAGAGGTACCCTGGACCACAAGTACTCAAAATGAACATCTCAATGTCCTGAATAATATTTGCTAAAAACATTATCAAGTCTATGTGTAGTTCAGAAGTTATTCACGTAAATCTGTGTCACATAACGCTATACGCGCATAATCAAACGTACTCAATCGTCTATACGATTAATTTGAAAAGAGGTACCCTGGACCACAAGTACTCAAAATGAACATCTGAATGTCCTAAATAATAATTGCTAAAAAAATTATCAAGTCTATGTGTAGTTCAGAAGTTATTCACGTAAATCTATGTTATATAATGCTATACACGTGTAATCAAATGTACTGAATTGTCCAAACGTTTAATTTGAAAAGAGGTACCCTGGACAACAAGTGCTCAAAATGAACATCTCCATGTCCTGAATATTATTTGATAAAAAAATTATCAAGTCTATGTGTAGTTCAGAAGTTATTCACGGAAATCTGTGTCACATAACGCTACACGCGCATAATCAAACATACTCAATCGTCCATACGATTAATTTGAAAAGAGGTACCCTGGACTACAAGTACTCAAAATGAACATCTCAATGTCCTGAATAATATTTGCTAAAAAAATTATCAAGTCTATGTGTAGTTCAGAAGTTATTCACGTAAATCTGTGTCACATAACGCTATACGCGCATAATCAAACGTACTCAATCGTCCATACGTTTAATTTGAAAAGAGGTACCCTGGACCACAAGTACTCAAAATGAATATCTCAATATCCTAAATAATATTAGCTAAAAAGATTATCAAGTCTATGTGTAGTTCAGAAGTTATTCACGGGAATCTGTGTCACATAACGCTATACGCGCATAATCAAACATACTCAATCGTCCATACGATTAATTTGAAAAGAGGTACCCTGGACCACAAGTACTCAAAATGAACATCTCAATGTCCTGAATAATATTTGCTAAAAACATTATCAAGTCTATGTGTAGTTCAGAAGTTATTCACGTAAATCTGTGTCACATAACGCTATATGCCCATAATCAAACATACTCAATCGTCTATACGATTAATTTGAAAAGAGGTACCCTGGACCACAAGTACTCAAAATGAACTTCTCCATGTCCTGAATAATATTTGCTAAAAAAATTATCAAGTTTATGTGTAGTTCAGAAGTTATTAAAGCAAATCTATGTTATATTATGCTATACACGCGTAATCAAACGTACTCAATCGTCCATACGATTAATTTGAAAAGAGGTACCCTGGACCACAAGTACTCAAAATGAACATCTGAATGTCCTAAATAATATTTGCTAAAAAAATTATCAAGTCTATGTGTAGTTCAGAAGTTATTCACGGAAATCTGTGTCACATAACGCTATACGCGCACAATCAAACGTACTCAATCGTCCGTACGTTGCGCAGTGCGGCTCCCACGGACCTGAACTCCTGTTACCCCTATTACCCCTGATTATACCATCTTTAGGGTTGATTTTTTCAAAGCTATTAGGAAAATTCACCTTTATAAGCATTTTAAATTTCAATCCTCAGTCACCGATCTCGTCCCGGAGGTTCTTCTACCCGCGGGGCTTGACCGGCCGACTTTTGATTGTACTGAGGCTTTTGGAGCTGACACGATCAATGACGCCAGGGTCCTTTTAAGTTTGACAGAACAAGATTCCGACCAAATGGGCGATGTCCATCCTACTCCCTCTCTTCCCTTTTCTAAAGGGATTAGGTCTAATTTTTGTCCTCCGTCCTCACAGGGCAATTTGGTCGATCTCTTTCAGGACGCAGTGCGTTAATTCACCCAGAACTGGCACATAACCTGAGCCGAGGTGAATGGAAAGCCGTCCAGATTATGCAGGGATGGGAGGACACCATCTTTCGTGAGGCCGATAAGGGGGGCAATGTTGTTCTCCTTACTCGGTTTTACTACATAGAAGAGGCACGTCGACAACTATCGGACACCTCCACATATACCCCTCTTTTGTTTGATCCCACCACAGGTTACAAAAAGCAGTTGCAGCGGTTATTGGAAAAATACTTATGCCTGCTTTACACCAGACGATCTATCGTGCGATAGATCGTCGGGGTCACGTTTTTTGTGACGCACATCCGGCATCGCTTGTGACATTGGCCTGTGTGACACCTCCTAGCGAGGCAGTATCGCTCACAAATCGTGAGTCGTGTACTGGTTGCTAGGTTTCATAAAATCGTTTATTTTACTTTGCTCTGGTTGTTCATCATTCCCGTGGCAGCACACGTCTCTCCGTGTGACACCACGGGAACGATGAACAGCATCTTACCTGCGTCCCGCAGCTCCCGCCGGTTATGTGGAAGGAAGGAGGTGGGCGGGATGTTTACGTCGCTGTGACGCCAAACGTTCCTCCCACTCCAGGAAGTGGATGTTTGCCGCCCTCAGCGACGTCACACGGGAGGTAAGTACGTGTGACGGGGGGTTAACGACTTTGAGCGCCATGGGCAATCAATTGCCCATGACGCACAAAACGACGGGGGCGGGTACGATCGATCGTGAAATTGCACGATCGGTCGTCCCGTGTAAAGCAGGCATTACACTTGGGCTTTTTGACTCCTAGATTGGCGGAAAGGCTGCTTCCCACATTCCCTACCAAACCCCATTGGTACTTCATTCCCAAGGTACATAAAAACAAGGAAAAACATCCTGGCCATCCCATAGTGGAAGGCATAGGCTCCTTAACGGAGCCTTTGTCGCACTCTGTGGACTGGCTTATACATCCAGGATTGGTTAATATACCATCTTATGTTAAGGATACTGGGGATTTTATTTCTATGTTAAAAGGATTTACCTGGCAGGAGGGTTTTTCACTTGCTTCCATCGATGTGGAGAGTTTGTACACTCGCATCCCACAGACCTTGGCAGTGGAGGCCGTGGTTAAAGTTCTAAAAAAATGTGGAAAAAGCATAACATTCTGCAAATTTGTGGAGGAAGCTTTGGGCTTTATACTCAGCAAAAACGCCTTTACTTTCTTGGATAAATGGTTTTTGCAATACGGGGGCACTGCGATGGGTACGCCCGTCGCATGTGCCCTCGCCAACCCATTTTTGGGAGTATTTTGAAAGCCAATATGTTTTTGCCGTTTCCAGTCCCTTTCTCTGCCATATTAAATATTACCTGCGTTACGTGGACGGCATATTCATTGTGTGGGATGGTTCATCCACACAATTTGCTGATTTTGTAGCTCACTTAAATGGGACCAACGCCATGAATATGTCGTTCACGTATGATTTGGGTGATCAGTCCCTGAATTTTTTGGATGTAACAGTTTCTATTGTAGAGGGGGTAATTCAAACCAAGGTGTTCCGAAAACCTACAGCTTCAAATACTCTCTTCCATTTCGACAGTGCCCATCCCAACATACTAAAAACGCATTGCCGTACAGCCAGTTTCTTCGGTTGTGGCTTATTAAATGATGCGGTTTTTTTTGCAGCAATCGGCTGACCTAAAGTTGAGGTTAAAAAAGAGAGGATATCCGGATAGGATAGTAGAGTCCGCCTTTGATAAGTGTGTTGTGAATTATGCTCATGAAAGGGACCGTGGCTACATTGACCGTTCAGACAGGAAAACACAACCCTGTAGGTTTATTTTTAATTTTGGCCCCCTAGATTCAGTAATAAAAACTGCCCTGTATAAGAATTGGCACATATTAGAACAGGACTGTGATCTAAGAGAAATGACTGCTGCAAAACCTCTGGTTACCTACCGCAGGTGCAATAATCCTAAAGATATTCTGGTTAAAAACAGGATAACCCAGCCTTCCACATGGCTGGAATAAAGCACTCCAGTCGGTAACTGTAAGTGCGGCCAGTGTAGGTTCTGTCACTTACATTATACGGGCAATCCGATAAAAATCGGTTCTAAGTAGTTGCGGTCATTTCTACATCGGTAAAACTATCAGACCAATGTATGTAAGGTTCAAGGAACATTTTAACTCTGTAACATCCGGAAAGGGTTCCACTCGGCTTATTGAGCATGTCTGTAGTGTACATAACAGTGACCCCAATAGTCTGAGATTTGCAGGGATGGAGAGGGTATTCCTCCCCCCTCAAGGGGGTGATTTACACAGGCTCTTACTATAGACTGATGCTAGGCTCATTATAAAGTATGAATCCCAGGGGAGCCTTGGTCTGAATGACAGGAATCACCTCTCAGTTTTTCTATGAAAGTATATTGTACATCTCTAGATGTCCTTATGTATTGTTTGTATTTGTGCATTGATTGTAATTGTAACATATTGTATTTTATTGCTTGACATAATATGTATGTATGTCAATTTTTTGCACTATTTGTTCACTGCACTCCTCACCTGTTTTTAATGGCAGTGACATAGACCTGATACAGCCCTCTCATAAGGCGCCGGTCTATGCCTGTCCACATGGACCCGAGGAAGCGTATTCATATGCGAAACGGCCGTCGTCCATGAGGGGGCTCGATTTCTGCTCTACTCCTGCCTTTTTATGCACCGTACTAAATAAATGTTCTAGCTGGATTCCGGTGAGTGCCGTCTGTTTATTTCTCTGGACTTCTTCGTTGAGCACATACTTGCTGCGGACAGGCACCATGGTACCAGCCAGGTGGAGATCCCTGTCCAGATCCTGGATTTGTCCTAACAGATGTGTACAGGGGGTGGTGCGGCAAATAACTCTCTTTTGGATTTACCTGTTACCCCTCACGCATGCGCACTCATGCTTTGCTCTGGCACTCGCTTTCTGAGCCTTCACAGCTAGAATCACTATACTAAAGGGGGCTTTACACGCAGCGACATCGCTAGCGATGTCGCTCGTGAAAGCACCCGCCTCCGTCGTTTGTGCGTCACGGGCAAATCGCTGCCCATGGAGCACAATATCGCTAACAACAGTCACACGTACTTACCATCCTAGCGATGTCGCTGTGGGCGGCAAACAACCTCATTGTTAAGGGGGCGGTTCGTGCGCCGTCACACAGCAGCCGACCAATAGAAGTGGAGGGGCGGAGAACAGCCGCATTAACGACATGCTCACCTCATTGCCGGAGGACGCAGGTAAGCTGTTGTTCGTCGTTCCCGGGGTGTCACATGTAGCGATGTGTGCTGCCTCAGGAATGACGAACAACCTACGTCCACAACCACCAACGAGATTTTGAAAATGAACGACATGTCAACGATCAACGATAAGGTGAGTATTTTTGATCGTTGACACTCGCTCGGAGCTGTTACACGCAACGACGTCGCTAACGACGCCGGATGTGCGTCACGAATTCCGTGACCCCGACGACATATCGTTAGATATGATGTTGCGTATAACGGGGTCTTTAGGAATATAAATATATGGTAATAATCAACACTCCCCACCAATAACTAATATTCTTTAATGCTATTAAAATTAATTATTTTAACATTGCTTTTTGTTTTTAAAACTGAAGAAATGTTCATTAATTACCGTATTTTTCGCTTTATAAGACGCACTTCTGTTCCCCCAAATTTTCGGGGAAAGTAGGGGGTGCGTCTTATAAGCCGAATATACGGGGATACGGGGGGGGGTGTGTATATATATATATATGTATGTGTACACTGCAGGGTCCAGGGGAGGTGGGGGCAGCTCTGGAGCGCAGGTGAACGCTGCGGCGGCAGCGTTTGATCTCCTGCTCCCGCTCATATAATATGCACAGCCGCTGTCCATCTCCGGTGGTGCTGAAATCGCACCACAGTGATGGGCTGGGGAGCGGTGCATATTATATGTCTCTGCGTCCCCCTGTGATGGCACATGCCCCCCCCTGTGTTAGATTTGGCCCCCAGGCTGCTGCTCATTCTAAAATAAAATAGCTTTCCTTACCCCCTGCAGCGTTTCTCCCCGTGTCCCTGCTTCCACTGTGATCAGGCATGCAGAGATCTCAGTTTGCTGTGCCGATCACATGACCGCACTGAGAACCAGGAAGTAAGGAAGAGAAGCGCGGAGGGAGACAGGAGGGAGATCAGCGCTGGAGGAGGTAAGGAAAGAGGGTTTTATTTTACTATGGGCAGCAGCCTGGGGGCGATATCTAACACAGGGGGACTTGTGCCATCTATATAGGGGCCATGGGCAGCACTATGGGGGCGATATCTAACACAGGGGGACTTGTGCGATCTATATAGGGGCCATGGGCAGCACTATGGGGCCGATATCTAACACAGGGGGACTTGTGCGATCTATAGGGGCCATGGGCAGCACTATGGGGCCGATATCTAACACAGGGGGACTTGTGCGATCTATAGGGGCCATGGGCAGCATTATGGGGGCAATATCTAACACAGGGGGACTTGTGCGATCTGTAGGGGCCATGGGCAGCACTATGGGGGCGATATCTAACACAGGGGGACTTGTGCGATCTATATAGGGGCCATGGGCAGCACTATGGGGGCGATATCTAACACAGGGGGACTTGTGCGATCTATTTAGGGGCCATGGGCAGCACTATGGGGGCGATATCTAACACAGGGGGATTTGTGCGATCTATAGGGGCCATGGGCAGCACTATGGGGGCGATATCTAACACAGGGGGACTTGTGCGATCTATATAGGGGCCATGGGCAGCACTATGGGGGCGATATCTAACACAGGGGGACTTGTGCGATCTATATAGGGGCCATGGGCAGCACTATGGGGGCGATATCTAACACAGGTGGACTTGTGCGATCTATAGGGGCCATGGGTAGCACTATGGGGGCGATATCTAACACAGGGGAACGTGTGCAATTCATAGGGGACCATAGGCAGCACTAAGGGGGCGATATCTAACACAGGGGGACTTGTGCGATCTATAGGGGACCATAGGCAGCACTATGGGGGCGATATCTAACACAGGGGGACTTGTGCGATCTATAGGGGCCATGGGCAGCACTAAGGGGGCGATATCTAACACAGGGGGACTTGTGCAATCTATAGGGGCCATGGGCAGCACTATGGGGGCGATATCTAACACAGGGGGATTTGTGCGATCTATAGGGGCCATGGGCAGCACTACGGGGGCCATATCTAACACAGGGGGACTTGTGCGATCTATATAGGGGCCATGGGCAGCACTATGGGTGCGATATCTAACACAGGGGGACTTGTGCGATCTATAGGGGACATGGGCAGCATGGGGGCGCTATCTAACACAGGGGAACGTGTGCAATTCATAGGGGACCATAGGCAGCACAGGGGAACGTGTGCCATCACAAGGGGGCTATAGTCAATATAAGGGGGCCATATCCAGATTAAGGGGGCTAATTTTAGGATGGGGGGCTATGACGGACATATACCCTATATGATTTGTTAGAGGGACACTGGCATTATAAGATGGACCCCATTTAACATTAAAAAAAAAATTCTCTTTTCCTTCACCAAATTTGGGGGTGCGTCTTATAATCAGGTGCGTCTTTTAAAGCGAAAAATACGGTACATTCCTCCATGGATTTTCCTTCATTGGTTCCTGAGCGGCTTCATCTGTATTTGCACATTAAAACCCGCAGGCGGACCGCCACCTCCATGGCTTCTAACTGGGTCTGTTTAGGGTCCTTATACAAGAAAATGTTTAATTTTCACACATATTGCTTTATTTGCTTATATGAAGTCCTTCTCGTACGTTAACCTCATATGTACGATTGCCGCACGCGATCTCTGCACACACTGTATATTATGTCTGCACTACTATATGAAACCTGTCAACTAGAGATGAGCGAACTGGTCCCGGTTCGGCTCGAGGTCAGTTCGCCGAACGGAGCTCCCGTTCGAGTTCGGTTCGTCGAACGTTCGACGAACCGAAGTCGAACCAATAGGCTATAATGGGAGGCAATAACAAACACATAAAAATGCATGATAAATGTACACAAACAGTTAATAAACATTGCCATAACACTTACCGGTCCCCGCGATCCCTTCTGCACTCTGTCTCCTGCCGCTATTCCATCCGATGATCACTGAATCCTCCAGGCGACCGGCACTGCCAGCAGAGATGCAGGACCTATCGTGACGTCAAAATAGCCATGTGACCAGTCACGTGGCTATTATCTCATTGGCTACAGACTGGTCACATGACTATGACGCGTCATGTAGGACCTGCGAGTGCATCTCTCCAGTACACGGTGCACATATGTGTATCGCCGTGTACCTGCGACATGCTCTAGCACACGGTCGACTCCCCGTTCCGTTAGGGACCGGCTGACACAGCCGGTCATTAACGGAGATCACCGTTGCCATAGCAACGCAGTTAGCGGTGACGTCACCGCTAACCGCGGCTCCGAGAGCACCATTGCTATGGTAACGCGTCTGTCAGCGTTACCGCTGTTACCGCTGACAGCCAGCACTGATCACTCACGGAGTGAAGGCTGCACGATTGTAGTGAGCATTGTAGTGAGGATGAGGTTCCCCAGCCCCAAGTGATGAGCTGGTGAACCTCATCCTTCCTCACTACAATCGTCACTACTACTACACTAGAAAGAAGACAGAAGAGCAGGATCGTGGAGGGCTGACAGGGGGTAATAAAGATGGAGTCTCTAATGTGTCTGTGTATTTATTTCTATTAAAGTATTTTTTCTCTGTGTGGTGTTTTTTTTTAACCCTTTATTGGAGATTCTTAATGGCCGGGTCAAACGTGCCTGACATTAAGAATCTCTGGCTTAATACTGGCTAGTAAAACAAAGCCAGTATTAACTCATGATTACCCAACAAGCCACCCGGCTCCAGGGCTGTTGGAAGAGTTGGATACAGCGCCAGATGATGGCGCTTCTATGAGAGCGCCATTTTCTGGGTCGGCTGCGGACTGAAATCCGCAGCAGAGGCGCTCAGAAACCTCGGGCTAGCCTGTGCTGCGGATTCCAATCCCAGGCTGCCTAGTTGTACCCGGCTGGACACAAAAATGGGGCGAAGCCTACGTCATTTGTTTTTTAATTATTTCATGAAATAAGTGAAATAATTAAAAAAAAACGGGTTTCCCTATATTTTTGGTTCCCAGCCGGGTACAAATAGGCAACTGGGGGTTGGAGGCAGCCCGTGGCTGCCTGCTGTACCTGGCTAGCATACAAAAATATGGCGAAGCCCACGTCATTTTTTTTCGTGGGCAAAAAAATTCTGCATACAGTCCTGGATGGAGTATGCTGAGCCTTGTAGTTCTGCAGCTGCTGTCTGCTCTTCTCCAGACAGACAGCAGCTGCAGAACTACAAGGCTCAGCATACTCCATCCAGGACTGTATGCAGAAGTTTTTAGCCCCCTGAAAAAATTATGTGGGCTTCGCCATATTTTTGTATGCTAGCCAGGTACAGCAGGCAGGTACGGCTGCCCCCAACCCCCAGTTGCCTATTTGTACCCGGCTGGGAACCAAAAATAAAGGGAAGCCCTTTTTTTATTATTTCATGAATTTCACAACTAGGCAGCTGGGGATTGGAATCCGCAGCACAGGTTGGCCTGAGCTTTCTGGGCCCCACTGCTGCGAATTTCAGTCTGCAGCCGCCTCAGAAAATGGCATTTTCATAGAAGCGCCATCTTCTGGCGCTGTATCCAACTCTTCCAGCACCTGCCTGCTATACCTGGCTAGCATACAAAAATATGGCGAAGCTCACGTCCTTTTTTTGTAGTTTTTTGGCAAAAAAAATAAAAAATGCTTCCCTGGATTTTCCATTGCCAGTGAAGGTAACACCAAGCAGTGGGGGTTAGCAGCCAGTAGCTGCTTGGATTACCCTTAGCTAGCAATACAAAAAATGCAGCAGGAGCCCATATATATTTTTTTTAATTATTTATTTAAATAACTAAAAACAAAATGGGCTTCCCTGTATTTTGATTGCTGGACATCACAGTGCTGTAAAAATAAATCTTTAAAAAAATGACGTAGCGCTCCGCGGTATTTTTGATTCTCAGCGCAGATAAAGCAGACAGCTATGGGTTGCCACCCCATCTGCCTGCCGTTACCTTGGTTGGCAATCAAAATACAGGGAAGCCCATTAATTTTTTCTATTTAAAAAATAGTTAAAAAAAAAAATGACGTTGGGTCCCCCCATTTTTGATAGCCAGCTAGGGTAAAGCAGACGGCTGTAGCCTGAAAACCACAGCTGGCAGCTTTACCGTGGTTGGGGATCCAATGTGGAGGTCCCCTCAGGCTCTTTTTTATAATTATTTTATAAATATTAAAAATTACACAATAAAAGTAGGGTCCCCCCCAAATTGGATCACCAGCCAAGGTAAAGCGGACAGCTGTGGTCTGGTATTCTCAGGGTGGGAAGGTCCATAGTTATTGGGCCTTCACAGCCTAAAAATAGCAGGCCGCATGCACCCCAGACGTGGCGCATCCACTAGATGCGCCAATCCTGGCGCTTCACCCCAGCTCATCCCGTGCCCTGGTGCAGTGGCAAACGGGGTAATAAATCGGGTTGATACTAGCTGTAAAGTCACCTGAGATCAAGCCCAGCAGTTTGTGATGTCATGGCGTCTATTAGATACCCAACATCATAAACTGTCAGTACTAACAAAAAAAAAAAAAAAAATCGACAAAAGAAATTTATTTGAAAAAACAGTCCCCAAAACATTTCCTCTTTCACCAATTTATTGTAAGAAAAAAAAATAAAGGGGTCCCACGACGACTCTGGACCGTCTAGAATATGGGGGGGAGACACTCAGGGAACGTATCCCCCATTTTCTAGGAGTGCGGACCCTTCATGTGAGGAGTGTGGGTGCAATGAATCTGCACTCACTCTTCTCGGGTCCACAGCAGCAGAGTCCATGTCGTAATGGTTGCTACCAAAGCTGCAATGCCCTGCTCATGAGGTAAGGGCATGCCTAATCAGGAGAACTACTGTAGAGGAAGCTCTGCTCACTGGTATATAGGTGCTCAGAGGTAATAATAGATAAAATTAGTGAGTAACCTCGGCACTCTAAATCTCCCAGACTAAGTCAGTAAGTCACAACGGATAGTAATGCAAAATCACTCTTTATTGGTCCGTATTAAGAAAAACATTTTTTTTCATAAGCATATATGTTTTTGTCCAAAACAAGTTACAAATGACGTTTCGGCCTGAGCCTTCGTCAGATTGGACTTATCTGCATGTAATCATGAAAAATGACAATAATCAGTATCACATAAGAGTGAGAGAACAATAACATAAACTCGAACAATGTAGAGGTACAATTGGGATGCAGCAAAAAAATTGCAACACAGCAAGAAATGAAACACATGATACAAATGTCATAATACAGTACAAGGACAATATAGTAATGACAAATATGGGGTCAGAGTAGGCTTAGACAGCTCTGGTACGAAAGAGATGTCAATCATAAAGTAACATGTGCAGTAGGTGTAGAGATACAGTATGCATGGCAGAGCTAATGGGTAGACCGACCATAGAAAAAGTGGAGAAAAAATGTAGAAAAAGTGGAGAAAAAATGTAGAAAAAGTGGAGAAAAAGTGGAGAAAAAGTGGAGAAAAAATGGAGAAAAAAATGGAGAAAAAGTGGAGAAAAAGTGGAGAAAAAGTGGAGAAAAAGTGGAGAAAAAATGTAGAAAAAGTGGAGAAAAAGTGGAGCACCCTTTGGTGCCTTTCATGTGGCACTAAGGGGTGCTTAGCTTTATATTTAGCCAAAAAAATGAAAAAAAAATGACGTAGGATTCCCCCTAGTTTTGTAGCCAGCTAGGGTAAAGCAGACGGCTGCAGCCTGCAGACCACAGCTGGCAACCTCACCTTGGCTGGTAATCCAAAACTGAGGGCACCCCACGCTGTTATTTTAAATTAAATAAATAATTTTTAAAAAAAACACGTAGGGGTCCCCCCAAAATTGGATCACCAGCCAAGGTAAAGCAGACAGCTGGGGCCTGATATTCTCAGACTAGGGAGGTCCATGGTTATTGGACTCTCCCCAGCCTAAAAATAGCAGGCCACAGCCGCCCCAGAAGTGGCGCATCCATTAGATGCGCCAATCCTGGTGCTTCGCCCCAGCTCATCCCGCGCCCTGGTGCGGTGGCAAACGGGGTAATATATGGGGTTAATACCAGATGTGTAAGTCACCTGGCATCAAGCCCTGGGGTTGGTGAGGTCAGGCGTCTATCAGATACCCGACATCACCAACCCAGTCAGTAATAAAAAAAAATAGACGACAAACACATTTTTATTTGAAAAAACACTCCCCAAAACATTCCCTCTTTAACCAATTTATTAGAATGAAAAACAAATCCAGGTCTGGTGTAATCCAAGGGGTTGCCATGACGATCCACACTGTCCCAGTCAATGAAGAGCAGGATGTTCCCCATTGGCTGGGAGAGCAGTGCAGTTACCTGAGCTAACATCAATGGGTCAGCCCAGGTCACTGCAGGGGATGACAAGTGCTGCTGTCAGCGAGGTACATTACCTGCGCTGATCTCCAGCACTGCCGACAGCCCCTGTCACTGAGCTCAATGACCGGCGCCTTCACACCAAGTATCGCGAGAGGCACGTGACGTCACCGCTAGTCAGTCTCGGGTCGGAAGCGAGAGGTGATGTGACAAGCGGCGGCCATGGAGGACAGTGACAGCGCTGAGGTCGGGATGGTGGGACTTCATCACCGCAGGTAAGCCGAGCGGGACCATGTGAGTGTGTGTGTGTGTGTGTGTATGAGTGTGTGTGTGTGTGTGTGTACATGCCGCGGGCAGGAGGGGGCGGAGTGAGCTGAGCGGGGAAGTGTGGGCTTCCTGCTAGGATAAACATCGGGTTACTAACCAAAGCGCTTTGGTTGGATACCCGATGTTTATCTTGGTTACCAGCTTCTGGCAGGCTGCCAGGATTGCTCCTGCACACTGTAGCTGTAAAAAGCCCTGCTTTTTGCTGCTAGAACCGTTCTCGAACGGATCTAGAACTATCGAGCTTTTGCAAAAAGCTCGAGTTCTAGTTCGATCTCGAACAGCCCCCAAAATCACTCGAGCTTAGAACTGGAGAACCTCGAACCGCGAACCGCGCTCAACTCTACTCTCAACACTTCTTACCCATAAGGACTTTCCTACTCGTGGTCTCTGAACATTCGCACTGGATATCAATTTTTGCACAACCCGTCACTATACACACGCAATTTTTTATTTTTCTTCAGTTTTCTCCTTTTTCATTTTAATAAATAATACACGATTGTGAGATTCCACTTTTAAATTATTTTTATTTATTTTTTCTATTTCTGTAATATCATCATCAATTTAGTTTTTCAGCACAACCCCTCTCCCATTTTTTAACTCAATAAATACCATAACCTTTCTTCTCTTCCCATTGTTTATCATGATCCCCTATATAGGGCTGTGGATAGAGCCTCCAGCCAGTGTAATACTGCGATCCCCAGTAAATCCCACAGTTCTAGACTCTCAGTGTTATGTTATATTTCCAAGAAATATTTTTGCATTGTTCTTTTTCTCTTTTGCCTTTATAATTTCTATATTGTTGCAATATTTGTTACTTCCAGAACTTTTAAAGTCGTCTTTTAATACAATATGCTTTAAATCTTGTTGCCGTTATTTGATTAGTCGATTGTCCCTCCAGTATTTGAAATACAGCAGGCGGTCCTCTGACGTATCTGTATGTATATATATAGGTTCTTTCCTCTTTAGTAGATTGTTGATTTTTCCTTGATGTCCTGATGAAGGAGACAGAGTTCTCTGAAATGCATCGACCTGAATAAAAGCATAAAGAGATGAAATAATCAACATCTGATTTTCTGGTGATAGCGCGGCATACACCCGATATCTCCCCTGTTATGTCTGAATTTGCTTTCCAGGGCTGCGGCTGCCACCATCTTTTATGTGCGTTTAGGAGCTGTGACTGGCACAACCCTAATAGGGGAATGAAATTACCTTGGCTTATATCTTACTTTACCTGGTAAGAGCCTGTCCTGCGCTTCTATCCACAGTATTTCCTACGTACACTGTAATGTTCAGGCAGAGACTGAGTGAGTCGCATGATGAGCGGTGAATGAACTCCGGTGAGGTCACTGAAGTCACCTGAGGTCAAGTTGCCTGCGGTCACAGGTGGAGGACCATGGAAACCGCCAGCTGTGGCCGCAGCTAACCAGAGTCACCACTGATCGCTGCTCAGTTTCTGCCTGAACCTCACAGCAGGCGGTCATGTGCCGTGATCGCGTGCTGTGACTACATGTAGCAGAGCTTGAATCGTTGTGGGACCTCGTGTGGATTATTTTGAACCAGCACGGGTGTTTTTGGGGATTAATAAAGTGGTAAAAGAGGGTATCCGCTACATACATGTTGTGCACACACGGCTCCACTACATACACATCATGCACACACTGCTCTGTTACATACACAGCTCCAGTACGTAGACATAGTACACACATAGCACTGTCCCATACACATCGTACACATGCGGCTCTGCTCCATATACGTCATACACATATTTTCAGCAACTTGTGTTCAAGACCGATAAGGTCCAAATGTCTTAATTTTAAAGTCGCTCAACAAATCTTCTCCTCACCTGAACTTATCAATAAAGAATTCAATAAAGCAAAGATTGAAATAAGAGTGTGCAGGGGTCACATACATACGCAACAGGGGTCACATACATACGCAACAGGGGTCACATACAGACGCAACAATAGTTTACTATAACCGTCCACTGACACCGCGCCTCATCCTATCCAGGACTACACTGAGGAGCTGATCATGTGACCCCTGACTCCTCCCCTCCCTGTGACATCACCACAGGTCCTGTAAGCACAGAGCAGCCATATATCTAGTGTGCGGCTCTGCAGGTGGAGGTGTGTGGAGATTCCCCATTACTGGGGCAGGCAGCATTAACCCCCTTCAGCTCTGAAACTTTCCTAGTGTTTTTCTCTCTCTGATTTCTATGAATCGTGAGGTTTTTGTTCCTTTTCCTCTGATAGATACAAACGCCCCAACTATGAGAGACCGGAAGTGAGGAAACCCGTCTGCCCTCAGTCCTCGGCCCCTTTCTGCCCTCAGTCCTCGGCCCCTTTCTGCCCTCAGTCCTCAGCCCCTTTCTGCCCTCAGTCCTCAGCCCCTTTCTACCCTCAGTCCCCGGCCCCTTTCTGCCCTCAGTCCTCGGCCCCTTTCTGCCCTCAGTCCTCGGCCCCTTTCTGCCCTCAGTCCCCGGCCCCTTTCTGCCCTCAGTCTTCGGCCCCTTTCTGCCCTCAGTCCTCGGCCCTTTCTGCCCTCAGTCCTCGGCCCCTTTCTGTCCTCAGTCCTCGGCCCCTTTCTGCCCTCAGTCCTCAGCCCCTTTCTGCTCTCAGTCCTCAGCCCCTTTCTGCCCTCGGTCCCCGGCCCCTTTCTGCCCTCGGTCCCCGCTCCTTTTTGCCCACGGTCCTCGGCCCCTTTCTGCCCTCAGTCCCTGGCCTTTTTCTGCCCCCTACACAGTATAATGTTCCCCCAGAATGTTCTCATTATATGCTTACCATTATTCTCTCCAGTAATTGTATTATTACAGCGGATTCTTTATGATGTCACATCGTCATCTTCTCCCCATTCAGGTCCTTACAATAGCGGATCCTCTCAGTGGAGATTTTCTATAGAAGAGAATTCTCCTGATTGCCCCGTGAAGGATCGATATGGACAGGGACAAGATGGCGGAGAGGATATTCCACCTCACCCTAGAGATCCTCTTCCGGCTTACTGGAGAGGTGAGAGATTCTGATGACGTCACATTACACCATTCTTATCTATGGGAATAACAGATGGACAGAACTGGAGAGGTGAGGACTCTGGAAATGTCTGGAGTGAGATTTATTACTGTGTCTCTCCATAACCAGGATTACACAGTAGTGAAGAAGACCTCTAGTGAGCGCTGTCAGGCCCCTGTGTCTGAGGGATGGGGAAGACCCCTGAGCCCAATCACGGGGCCTCCACCTCACCCCCCGATACATGAGGACATCAATGACCAGAAGATCCTAGAACTCCCCTACAAGATGATTGAGCTGCTGACTGGAGAGGTGACACTGCTGGGAATGCTGGGACATTATACAGTAACGCTATGAAGGGATCGGGGGTGACGGTATCATTGTATGTGTCAGGTTCCTATAAGGTGTCAGGACGTCACCGTCTATTTCTCCATGGAGGAGTGGGAGTATTTAGAAGGACACAAAGATCTGTACAAGGACGTCATGATGGAGGATCCCCAGCCCCTCACATCACCAGGTAATAGACAGGACTAAATACACACGGCCTATAATTATCTGTATGTAAGGAATGAATTCAGCCCCTGTATGTGTCTCCTCCAGTTCTATCCAGTAAGAGGACAACACCGGAGAGATGTCCCCGTCCTCTTCTCCCACAGGACTGTAAACAAGAAGACCCCGATGTTCCTCAGGATCATCAGGTAGAAGGAGAGAAGGTGCCATGAAATCTCCTATGATGTGTAGACGGCTGTGAAGGTCTTGTGCTCAGTCTTGTTTTATCCTCCAGTATTATATGTGTTATACTTGTGTAATGAGAGCGGTGGAGATGGCAGGATTAGGAGAGATAAGAGCTTTGGTTCCTTTTAGTCCTCGTTCACACTACTGTATTTTCAGTGTTGTCCATAAAATAACACAACGTCTCACCCTCAGACCATTGTTATTGGATGTGGCAGTGCAGATGGGGATTTTCTTTCTCACTGACTGAATCTGTGTGTGAGAATAATCCCAGCATCCTCTAGTGCCTTCCATAAATCGGAGGAGACTCGTCCATTCAGGTCTGTGTCTGCACAATCCATCAGATTCCCACCAGCTCCACCATACAGCAGACATTGTGTTACGGGTACATTGCAGTTCTGTAATGGAGGAAGCTGTAAATGGTCTTGTAAATTATTAATAGCGGCTGTAAATACCGGATTGTATATGGATGACAAATAAGAAAAGCCTTGTCCTAGTTTTCTGGATGAAGCTGTGATGATTCTTTATCCGGCCGTGTGATCCCGGCATTAGAGGCCGTTACATCCCGGGAAGAGAGGATTTATCTAGAAAGTGTAAAATCTTTCCTTTCTCTGAATATTTCTGCCTCCGGTCATATCCCGTCTGCCGGTATAACGGGCTCCGCACCACAAAACTCACATCCAACTCATCAATTGTAATAGTTTTTTCTAAGTCACTTTTTTTTGTCTTCTCATACTAATTAAAGGAGTTGTCCGACATTAGCTTACCAAAATATTTTGAGTTTATCTGTGCTGTATTGTCATATAAAACACCCCTACATTGTTATTTTTTGTTTACTAACTTTTGTTCCTCTTGAATTCACCCGTTATTCTCTGCAGCTCTTTGTTTACATTCAGCTCAAGCAAACTGACCACTTCCTGTGCTGAACCTCCCAGTCAGAGCTGCACCGCCCACCTCAGTGACCAGCCCCGCCCCCTGCCCGGCCTCAGTGTCCAGCCCCGCCCCCTGCCCGGCCATAGATTAATAGATAGATAATAGATGAGAAAGACCTATATAATGTCCTACCCCTCTGCATATTCTAAGCTGCCACCCTTTAGTGACTTTCATGTGGCACTAAAGGGTGCACTGCTTAGTCTTGTATTTTTTTTTTTTTAAACTCGTTTTATTGAAGGTTAAGTATGGCATTACATCAAAGATCAAATCAACAGTTTGTACAGTCAGGATATGGGAAATATTGATTAATATCTAGAGTGATAAAACATCCATAATCAAATCCACTTTCTGTTCTTTTAGGTTGGCATTGAAATAATAAATACTTCAGATGTGTCTATTCACAAGTTATATCTAACATGAGGTAAAGAACTCATATTGACAAGGAGTATGTAAACTATGTGTCGGGGACCACGTCATACTGCAGATACATAGCTTTATAATCCATAGAATTCCCCTTCCATAACACCAATATGATAACAAAACAAAAAATTACACAGCGACAGCAGTGTTTGTAGATTATTAGCCAGGGAACCAGGTGAGCCCCCAGTCAAAGGCGAACCCAACCATCTGCCCCAGATTTTGTCAAATTTATTTAAGGAACCTCTCGACTTGAATACAAATTGTTCTAGCGGTATTATAGCATTTACCAGTTCAATCCAAGAAGCCCTGGATGGGGGATGTATACTCATCCAATTTAGTATAATGCCCTTCCGGGCCAAAAACAGGACCTTTTTTAATAATAGGTTCTCATCTTGGGACCAAGAGTGTACATCTACCACACCAAATAAGCACAAAATCGGGCTCATAGGAACCGGCTTTTCAAGTATGGAGCAAAGAGCTGCTATAACCTCACCCCAGAAAGAGTGAATGATCCGGCATTCCCATATCATGTGCCAGAAATCTGCACCGTCTCTCCCACACCTCGGACAACCCTCCCCCGCCGAGTTGTTCATCTTTTTCAGTCTCTGGGGGGGTGATATAACTCTGGTGTATTATGTATAATTGGATCAGTCTGTTATTAATTGTAGGAGAGACCAAAGTGTGGGATTCGATGATGTCGTCCCAAACTACATCATCTATTTCAGGAATCCTGGCTCTCCACTTATCCCGGACAGCAAGAGGGTTATTCATGGCTTTGGCCCGAATGAGAGAAGAGTATAGTTTGGAGATAAGACCACCAGGGCCTTGTGATCTAATAATTCCGATGATTGGGAAGGAAGAGAATCTAACCCCACGACCAGAGAACTGAGCCCGAAAGGCGTGCCTGATCTGGAGGTACTGAAACCCATGGGATTCCGGCAATTCGAATTCCGCTCGCAGTTGCGCAAAAGGGCGGAGTTCACCATCACGGACAATTGAGCTTAGGGAAACTATCCCGCGATTCCTCCATTCACCAAAGCCCGGCAGCCCACAAAAATACGGGAGGTCCAGGTTACCCCATAAAGGGGTCTCAATTGGTACATCATGGAATTCAAATATGGCTTTAGCCTCCTTCCAGACCCTGGCCCCCAGTTTGTGTATCGGGAGTATACGACCCTCACGGGCTTGAAAGAAAAAATTCTCGTAGACCTCGAAGCTAAGAAGACGTTGTAGACAATCCGTTCCAAGCAAAGACTGAAGTTTATTCCGAGATAGCAACAGAGCAGATAAGACAGGTTAGTGGCAGGATGACACACGCAGGTGTCTTGCAGAACAGCAGAATTAGCAACAGATGAAGAAGAAGTGTTCCCAATGGGCATGTGGGGGCTCTTATACATGTTAGACAAAGGAAAGCTCATACTGCAGAGAAAGGCGTACACATTAGAAAACCAAGAATATAATGATACATCATGACATTATTTACGAGCATTGCGGTAAAAACTTATCAGATCCCTATGGGCCTCCATGATACTTTTAATTAATTCAGTAATGTTGTCATGGCTAACATCTCTGATCCCTGAAGGCGCCTCTACTTCACATAACTCTTCAAACACTGACAACTCTATTGACAACTTTGTTTCTTTATCAATTCAATATACCTGCTATTCGTGACGACACATCACCATCTATCAACTGACGCAATTGTATTGTTCTATACAAATTAACCTTTTTGAACTTCTTCTTATACTTGCTAATTACACTGATGTCATCTCTATCTCCTCTCTGGGGGGAGAACTCTAGCCAATGCATCTCATTAGCTGCAAAGTTGGTTTGCTCAAGTCTGCCTAAGATGCCTGTTAGGTACAACATGGCTGCTCAGCATATTTTGGCTGACTATTCTCTAACAGGGCTCTCTTGTAATCAGTCAATAGGGGCCATAGGAGATCCACACCCGTAAACTCTGCCAAAAATCCCTCCGGAAAGCCCATCACTCTAGGTAGCGTCCATTGACCGAGATATTTCTGTTGTCCAGCCAGGTAGCATAAATAAAGATCTGGAAGGGACATACCCCCCAGGTCTTTGGGCCTCTGTAATTTGGCCAGTTGGACTTTTGATCTAGAGGCGCCCCAGACAAAGGTAATCATTAAGGAGTCCAGGGACCGAAAGAAGGAGCGGGGGATCTGCACAAACACATGCTGGGTAATGTAGAGGCACTTTGGTTGTACTATCATTTTTAGAAGGTTAATCCTTCCCGCCACTGAAAGCGGGAGCTGGCTCCACCTATTAAATTTTTCCCCGAGATGTGATAAAAGAGGGGCGATATTTCTTGCTATCATCTCCGAAGGGCATTTTGTCAGTATAATCCCCAGGTATTTAAAGTGATCAACCACTGGAATCCTGCATATGTGGGTGTTCACCATTTCCTCTCTGTCCCGGGACAAAAAGAGGAGGTATGACTTTGACCAATTTATTGCCAGGCCCGAGAACTCCCCGAATCGGTCAATAAGCTCCACAGCCCTAGGAATGGAGGAATCCGGACTAGATGCGAACAATAACAAGTCGTCCGCATACAAAGACAAGCGTTCATCTCCCTTTCGGTGCTTCACTCCTTGGTAGATTGGGTCCGCCCGGATGCGCACCGCCAGCGGCTCCATGGCCAGGGCAAACAGGAGAGGGGATAGGGGGCATACCTGTCTGGTTCCCCTCCCCAGGGAGAAAGTTTCCGACACCCCGCCACCCACCTGGATGTTAGCAGACGGTGCTTTATATATAATCTCAATCCATCTGATGAAATTGTTGCTGAAACCAAATGCCCGCAGCACCTCCAGCAGGTATGGCCATTCTATAGAGTCAAAGGCCTTGGCCGCATCCAATGAGACCAGAGCCCAATCCTCCTCTAACTTGGTGCCCATCTGTAAGATCACCTGCGCCCTCCTCAGATTATCCGAGGTACTCCTACCCGGAATGAATCCCGACTGGTCTTCGTGTATTATGGAGGAGATCACCTTGTTAAGTCTAGTTGCTAATATTTTGGTAAGTATTTTATAGTCAGAGTTCAGCAAAGAGATCGGCCTGTACGAGCCACAATCCAATGGATCCTTGTCGGGTTTCAGTAGCAGAACGATGGTTGCCTCATAGAAAGAATCGGGCAACCGTCCCTTACGGAACGAGGCCTCAACCGTTTCCAGGAGGGCTGGAGCCAGCCCCCCCCTGATATTTGCTAAATACTTCAACCGGGAGTCCGTCAGGACCAGACGCCCTACCTTTATTAAGTGCCCCCATCGCTTCCACCATCTTCTCCATAGTAATGGGCCCATCCAGGGCCGATCTCTGAGCCGAAGTCAATCTGGGAAATTCCATACCTCGCAGGTAATCAGCAATTTCCTCCCCCGACACGGTCAGTCTAGACTCATATAGGTTCCTATAAAATTCCAAGAACACTTCCAGAATGTCATTGACGGAAGTGACTAGTTCGCCACTAGGGGCTCTAATCTTAAGGACCGCAGGTGAGCTATTGGACTGGTGTACCAAAAACGCTAGTAGGCTACTAGATTTGTTCCCTTGCTCGAAATACCTCTGGTTCGTGAAGAAGACATGCCTCTTGGCCTTGTCCTATAAATATAAGAGATATTTCCTCCCAGCTTGTAACCATTGGGCTCTGTTTTCCTCAGATGGGTCCGAAGTAAATCTATGTTCTAGTGTTCTTTTTTGAGTGGCCAGTTCCTCTTCCTCTCTGGCCGCCTGTTTCTTAATATATGAGATGGAGGATTGACAGCATCCCCTCAAATATGCTTTAAGTGCTTCCCAATAGGCCGAGTGATTTTCCTCTATGGAGTTCATCTCTGTATATACCATAATTTGGTCAGGGATCCTATCGTTAGTTCCGAAAAGTGAAAGCCACCAAGGGTTGATTTTCCGTGACACTCTGTGTGATTTACATCCCTCCCATTTCATGCCGACAAATACCGGGGAGTGGTCTGATACTGATCTGGGCAAGTGGCATACCATTTGTATATGAGCACACACTCTCTCATTCCCACAGATGTAGTCAATCCTGGATAAGGAGTTTTTCCCGGGAGTATAACATGTGTATTCTCTCAATGCTGGATTATAGAACCGCCACATATCATGCCATCCCACCTCCTGTAGGAATGCGCTCAGTCTGGTTTGTATCGTATGAGAGATCGAAATCTGTCGGGCGCTGAATCTATCCAGTTCTGGATTATTAATCAGGTTAAAGTCCCCCATGCAGAGCACCAGAGCTTGTGGAAATTGCGAGGCAAACTTAGCCGCCTCATACAGAATCGAAATTCCCATCGCAGTGGGGATGTATATGGCTAGAATCACTATCATTACCCCATCAATGTGAGCTTGTATAAAGACATATCTCCCATCATTATCCTTTATAAGCCTACCCGGGTCCCAGCGCAATGTTTTGTGAATTAGAACTGATACTCCCCTAGAATATGAGGAATGAACAGAATGGGCTGACCATTGGACCCAAGGCTTATGAAGCACTTTAGTGGTCTCTGACAATAAGTGGGTCTCTTGTAAACATACGATCTAAGCTTTGGATCTTTTGATATGTGCAAATACTGCCGCCCTTTTCCTGGCTGTACCCAGTCCCCTAACATTCCATGTCATTAAATTTAAGGCCATTGAAAGAAATCACCTGCTAGACTAAATGAAGTATGTCAAGAACTTAACCTGCAGTAGAACTTGGGTGAACGTACCCTTGAATGCAAAACTGGCTGCACTTACGCTGCCGACAAGAACTGGTCCAATAGTGCGACCAGGAGAGATTTTCCCTAGCAACGACTAGGGTGAACCAACGTGGCTAGATAATATATTTGGTACGGGGGTGTTCTCAAACAAGGACTTGAGTGGCTCCTGCAGTCCAACAGCTTAAATTTGTCAATTACCTTGCTATACAACCTATAACATGCGTAAATAAGAGAAGGAAAAGGGGGGTATGGAGATAGGGGGAAGAGGGGAGAGTGAGAGAGAGAGAGAGAGAGAGAGAGAAGGGAAGAGAGGAAGAAAGAAGAGAAAAAAAAAAAAAAGGGGGGGAGGGAAAGTAAAGGGAGGGCAGGAATTAGGGGGTTGAGCAGGGGAGGGGGGGGGGGAAGAGTGGTAACATGGAGGAAACCAGAGAAATAGTTGCAAGTAGCCTTAGGTTATGAGATACTATAATGCATGGTAACTCACAAAAATCTTGCCTATTATAACATACTTCCCCACCGGAGTGGTAAAGCTTCTATATCAGAATTAATCACACAAAATCTGTTAAAGGTATACAGATTTAAAAAAGCTCAAAGAAGTCAAAGATTTAATAAAAAATTTTTTTCTTTATTGAAATATCTTCTCTTTTATAAAAATATATATATATAAATAATTCCACAATATAGTACCCAAGGACAGGATAATAAAGGTCATAGAGTAATTATCCCACACCAGCATATGGTTTCAAGACATTAACATATCATAGCACCTTACAATTAATTAGACATGTATTAAGCTGCAGTGAAAATTTAAACCTCCTTTTCTTTATAAAAAATTATTTAGTAACAATAGTCACAGCAGCATACCGTGTGGCAAAACAGTGCATAAATTGACATTTGGTACAGAGTCATTAATCATTAATATATAAAAAAAATAGTGCCATAGGATTTATCAGTTCCTCATAAAATATAAAATATCATATGAATACCGATTCCTCCCTGTGACAATTCTAAATCACAAGAATCAATTGAAAATAGTGCAGATTACTATGTATCAGATACCACATATCACTGCAGCTTAATACATGTCTAATTAATTGTAAGGTGCTATGATATGTTAATGTCTTGAAACCATATGCTGGTGTGGGATAATTACTCTATGACCTTTATTATCCTGTCCTTGGGTACTATATTGTGGAATTATTTATATATATATATATATATATATTTTTATAAAAGAGAAGATATTTCAATAAAGAAAATTTTTTTTTATTAAATCTTTGACTTCTTTGAGCTTTTTTAAATCTGTATACCTTTAACAGATTTTGTGTGATTAATTATTTATAATGCATGGTAACCTAAAAAGCTTTCATAAAACTCTACAATAGCAATCAACATCATAAGCTTAGCTGTGTCACAAAATAATGCGATCCCAAATGGAGACCCATACCGGACCGAGAAATACAGGATAACATGGGTCCGCTTGAAGGTGCTTTTGGTGACGCAGCAGCGGTCCGGTCCAGGTCCCGTCGGACCTCACCTCAGTCCGGGCCCCACAAGCGACGCAACTGCAACCGAAGTGGCGGTAATCCGGGACTCAGGGACATAAACTGAACTCAGCAATGATCGCAGGCCATGTCATATTCGAGAACGCAGCCCCGGCCCGCCTCCAGTTATCCAGACGCGGGGTGGAGGTTAGACAACTGGCTCAATGGAGGACCCATATTGATCGCATCTGGGGGCCCACAAGCGTCCTTAGGGTCGCAATCGCAACAGTGCATCTTCACATAATCACCAGCTTATCAGCGATCTGGAACCAGGAGATCGGGGAGCGGGCACAACAGCGATCCCGAACCCCTCTCCACTTACAAAACAGGAGAACAGGAGGGAAAATTATTTCTCGCCTTAAATAACGAGGGACGCAGGATTCCAACAGTGGATGATCAAAATCGATCGCAACAGCGATTTAAAACACAACGCCCCAGAAACTGGAATCGCATTTCCGTCCTCGCTCCGGAAGAGAAAAGGGGAGGTGGGTCGAAACCGCGATGCAGACACAACAACGATCACCAGGGTGTCGCCCGAATCAGCAGCGCATCAGCGTTTCCTCTTCAGCGAGTTGATCCAGTCATCCGCTTCCGCAGGAGAGGTGAAGAATAGGGAACGCTCTTGATGAACCACTCTAAGACGAACTGGGAAGATCATGGAGTAGGCAATCTGGTGTTCTCTAAGGCGTCTTTTCACTTGGATGAAGGATGCCCTTGTTTTCTGGAGAGACGCAGAGAAGTCAGGGAAGATCGATATGGAAGCGTTATTATGTGAGATCGGGCCCTTGCGTCTCGCCGCACTTAGAATCGCATCTCTATCCCTGCTGCTCAATAGTCGGGCCAAGAGGGGTCTGGGCTGCGCTCCCGGAGGAGGAGGTCTGGCCGGCACCCGATGGGCTCTTTTTATGGCGAAGGCCGCAGACAACGTCGCATCAGGGAAAGTTTCGGAGAGCCATGTTTCCATAAACTTACATGGGTCGCTCCCTTCTGTTCTCTCCGGCATCCCTAGGATTCTTAAATTGTTGCAGATGATTTTCTAGGTCATCAGCTCTCTGTGCCCAGTTGTTTGCTGCACTCTCTAAGGAGGATAGTCTGCCCGGCGTCGCTCTTGCATCGTCCTCTAGCGTGGAGATCCGCTGCTCCGTCTCCTTTACCCGCTCTCTTAGGTTTTGCAAATCCAGCCTGAGGAGACCCACATCGATCTTAACCTCCTCGATTTTACCCATCAGCGCCACTTTCGAATCCTGGATCGCTGCAAGTAATTGCGTGGTGACTTGTTGTAAGGTCATCTCCTGCGATCCCTTAGATCCAGCCTCCATGTCCTCCTCCTCCTCCGCTTCGCTGGCTTGCCGCTCTGCCTGTTTGCCGGCGCCATCTTGCTGGGGGTCCCTGGCAAATTTCTTTAGCTTCTCGGCCGCCGCAGCGCTGCGACCTCTGCTCATATTACCGGTCAGGATGATCTCCACACCACAGGTAATCCGGAGTTGTATTTAGGCACCAATTTCGGCAGGATTAATGTAATAAATCAGCGTTGGAAAGCGGAGCTGCTCTCAAGTGCGACCACTCATGCTGCCTGCTGGCCACGCCCCCCCTATGTGTCCGCTTAGTCTTGTATTTAGCAAAAAAATAAATAAATAATTAAAAAAACAAAACAAAACACGTGAGGTCCCCCCTATCTTTTGTAGCCAGCTAGGGTACAGCAGACGTCTGCAGCCTTCAGACCACAGCTGGCAGCTTCACCTTGGCTGGTAATCCAAAACAGAGGGCACCACACGCTGTTATTTTAAATTAAATAAATAATTTAAAACAAAAAATGTGGGGTCCCCCCCAAATTGGATCACCAGCCAAGGTAAAGTGGACAGCTGTGGTCTGGTATTCTCAGATTAGGGAGGTCCACTTTTATTGGACACTCCCCAGCCTAAAAATAGCAGACCGCAGCCGCCCCAGAAGTGGCGCATCCATTAGATGTGCCAATCCTGGTGCTTTTCCCCAGCTCATCCCGTGCCCTGGTGCTGTGGCAAACGGGGTAATATATGGGGTTGATACCAGATGTGTAATGTCACCTGGCATCAAGCCCTGGGGTTAGTGATGTCACGCGTCTATCAGATACCCGACATCACCAACCCAGTCAGTAATAAAAAAAAAAAGACAATAAAAAAAGTTTTATTTGAAAAAACACTCCCCAAAACATTCCCTCTTTCATCAATTTATTGAAAAGAAAAACAAATCCGGGTCCGGCATAATCCAATAAGGGGGTCCCAAAACAATTCATACCCTAGTCAATGTCCCAGTCAATGAACAACAGAATGTTCCCCATTGGCTGGGAGAGTAATGCAGTGACCTGAGCTAAAATCAATAGGACAGCCCAGGTCACTGCAGGGGATGACAAGTGCTGCCATCAGGTTAGATGAGATCATTACCTGCGGTGACGATCTCCTGCACTCCTGACGTCAGCGCTGTCACTGCCTTCTATGCCTGCCGTGTACTCAGTGAAGAATCGCGGGAGCCTGTGACGTCACCGCTAGTGACAGTCTCGGGCATCGCGAGACGTGACGTGAGAACGCAGCGGCCATAGAAGTCAGTGACAGCGCTGAGGCAGGAGATCGTCACCGCAGGTAATGATTTCATCTAACCTCCTGACAGCAGCGATCGTCATCCCCGCGTCTGCCTGCGCTGCAGGGTGAGAAGCTGCTGAACCTGCAGTGCGAGCAGCCGCGGGGCTGGAGCGGGACACAGACTGCACGGGCACTCCTGCTATCCTGAGCAGGAGGCCCGGTGCTGGCGGTGACACCGTGGGTGGGGAGAGTATGGGGTGCAGGGGAATGTGTGGGAGGGTGCAGGGAAGGGGGGCGGGGACTCATGCACTGTACCCGCCCAGCAGGGCAGCAACATGGTGTTCCCAGATTTGCATGTCAACATGGTCCTGTCCATGTTGACATGAAATGACCGGAAGCAGCAAAATCGCGGCAGGAGCGGTTACATGATCGCTCTGAGTCGGGGAAGAGGGACTGACAGCAGGGCAGGTAGTGCTCACTATCTACTTACCTTCCCCAATGTAGCCCAATAGGGTAAAAATAAAAAAAAGTCAAAATAAGCCGGATAACCCCTTTAATGTTTGTTGTTCCAAATTCTTCATATTGGTCCAAGTGGATCAAGAGTTTTGCGCACAATAGAAACGCTTTGAATTTTTCCCTGTGACCTGTGTTTGTGATTTTTTAGTGCCTCATGTTTTCCTAAATGGCGGCAAGTTTGCACCAAAGTGTTTGGTCTAAATAAAATATCTCGGGTGTGGACTGGAGAATATTCGTGACAAAATTTCCTAGTTTATAGGTTGAAGGTAGACATACCGTTCCTTGAAAAACTATTCACACCCGATGAACTTTTCCACATTTTTCCACATTACAGCCACAAACAAATGGATTTTAATGGGGTTTTATGTGATAACAACACAAAGTAGTAAGTAAGTTTATTCTTGTAAAGTATAAAGGAAATTATGCACGGATTTCTAAACATTTTAAGAAATATAACTCTGAAAATTGTGATGTGCATTAGTATTCAGCCCCCTGAGTGAATACTTTGCAGGACATGCTTTCACTGCAGTTGCTGCTGCCAGTCTCTTGGGGATATGTCTACCAGCTTTGCACATCTAGAGGTGACATTTTTGCCCTTTCTACTCTATAAAACAGCTCTATCTCAGGTAAATTGGATGACGGCGTCTGTGAAGCAATTTTCAATTCTTATGTTTTGCTTTTAAAAATATCCATTATTCCATAAAGGCCAAATTTGTAGAGTTTATGACTTATAGTTGTCCTGTGGACAGATTTTCCCCCTGAGCTCTGGATCGCTCCTGCTTTTCCACTGACCATAGGCCTCTTGGCTGCTTCTCTATAATTAGTGCTCTCCTTGCTTGGGCTGTTTTTTAGGTGGACGGCCATGTCTTTGCTATTTTGCAGTTGTGATATTTGTGACAACTCAGCATCTGGAGATTTGTGTGAGGGGTGAACTGTTTTTAATTAGGCCAGACATATTGTGCCATTGATTGCCAAATCAAGAGACGTTAGCCATTGTTTCATATCAGACTGACTGGAGCCCTATTGTCTGTTAAATGTTGATTGCCTCAGCCTTTTTGACTATGTCAATTAGAGGAATATTATGCAGTCAAATTTAATTGAACCAATGAGAGAACAGCCATCTCCCACCAATCCTGTAAGATACAATACTCTGAAATGAGAACTTAGGGGTATAAAAAGGACTTTGCTCCTCTTTCCACATTCATTTTGCAGGACTTCAGCCTAAAATCCACATTTTTAGCTGGAAGATCACAGATCTGCTTCACTGCTCAATGCTGAGTCCACAATTGTGCCTGGAGAACCCAGGTGAGGACAATTCAGTTGCCTGGCTACATATCTTGCTGTGCTCAGTCATCTTTCTAACCTTGCCGCTATCTCCTCTCAGTGGGTGCTCATCAAAAGCGGGGTGCTGCTGACTGGGATAGTTAGCCCAGGAAGCCCCGAAGTCGCAAAGATTCTAATCTCTCGCGAGCCAATGGATGGGTGAGACTCTGTCGCTTGTACCATCTTGTGATCTTTCTGGAAATGTACAATATGATTTTTCCTGTTGGTGAACCAGTAACATCTTACCAAGGTGTGGTTCCCTCACCCTGTGTTGTCTGAGTAGTGTTCTGCCCACAAGGAAGGAGTGCGGGCGTTCAGTGGGATGAGCCCTGGTCAGATTGGTCTTTCTGAAGACAGCCAGGCCAGCGGACGACTCTACCCACTGATCCTTGTGTCTCCACACTATACTCCTGCCATTTTTGGATGATGGATTGAAAAGTGCTTAGTGAAATGTTCAGAGCTTTGGTAATTTTTTTTTTATACCTGAACCGTGCTTTACTTATCTCCACAACTTTATCCCTGACCTGTCTGGTGGGTTCCTTGGTTTTCAGATGCTTTTTGATCCCTGATGTTCTGAAACAAAACTTGTGAAACCTTCACAAAACAGCTGTAGTTATACTGAGAATAAATGATACAGGTGACTCAATTTACTAATTATGTGACTTCTGGAGGCAATTGGTCACTCAGGGGCATCATACTACAAGGGGCTTAATACAAATTCACATCACAATATTCAGATTTATATTTTTAAATATTTAGAAGAACATCTATCATTTACTTTACACTTCACAAATACTTGTTACTTAATGCTGGTATATCACATAAAACCCTAATAAAATACATTTACATTTGTGGGTATGACGCTAAAATAAGTGGAAACGTTCCGAGGGTGTGAATACCCTTACAAAGGGCATAATTCCTTCATGACTCTAAAAATATCAGACTAGTTCCCTGGATCAATGTCCCATCACAAAATCTAGTCCTGATAACCTGCCATAATATACTTTTTACGGAAGGCATCCAAGCCCGCCTTGAATTTTTGTAGTCTATCAACATTTATCACATCATGTGTCAGAGAGTTCCATATTGTCACTGCTCTTACAGTAGAGAATCCCCATCTGTGATTATGATTGAACCTCCTTGTCATCATTGCAGGCCTCAGTTGTAAAAAGCTCATTAGAAATATCTCAGTAATGCCCCTGATATACTTGTACATTGTAATAAAATCGTCCTGTAGCCTTTGTGTTTCCAGAATGAATAACCCCAGGCTTGCTAACCTGTCCTCCTATTGCAGACCTTCCATTCCTTTAAGGACATGTGCGCACGTTGCGTAAATACATGCTTTTACGCTGCGTTCTGCACCGCAGCGTAAAAGCATGCGTCCTGCGTCCCCAGCACAATCTATGTAGATTGTGCAAATTCCATCTGCACATTGCTTTTTAGAACGCAGTGATTTGCATGCTGTCAAAACGCTGCGTTCTAAAAAGTAACATGTCAATTGTTTTGTGCGTTCTGGATGCTTTCTCCACTCTGTCTATGGGAGAGGCAGCATCCAGAACACACGAATTCTGCAGGAAATCTGCAGACACCAAACTTTCAGAACGCAGCTTTTCAGCTGTATTCTGAATCGCACAAGCAGTGACTTTACGCTGCGGTGCAGAACGCACTTACGTGCGCACATGGCCTAATGGTCGCTCTTCTCTGCACCCGCTCTAGTTCAGTTGTGTCCTCTTCATTCACTGGAGCCCAAAATTGTGCAGAATATTGTAAGTGTGGCCGCACTAGTGACTTGTTCATTGCATCCTATTATGTTATCTGCCTTGGCATCAGCTTCCTGGCACTGGTTGGTTTTCTCGTCTACCCACACACCCACGTCTTTTTCAGTGTCATTATTATGCAGAAAGTTTGGAAATATTTAAAAAAAAATTGCAGTTTAATAATCAGACAAAAAAATCTGGAAAGCTAAAAACCTGCAAACATAAAAAAAAAAAACCCAAAAACAAGCAAACAGATGAATATTATAAAAGTGTCACGAGTCATACATGTAAAGTAAAAGCTGCTTCTTAATATTATTGGATCAAGAATCTTCATTTCAGTTTCTGCAGCCCAAAACCAGGAACTGTCTTTGTAACGCCCTGGACTATTCGGGTCGTCACAGGGTACTGCACAAACTGCCCTCCCGTGCAGTATTCAACCCCCATGGTTCTGGGAACCTAACCTGCAGTACTGCCTCCACCAGCATTCACAAATCCTACATACATCTTGCACCACACCTGTCAGGCACACCAGTGGACTGCTTAAGCAGGAATAGGGCAGCCCACCTAGGGGTCAAGCAGGGAGGTGTCAGTTCAGTCGAGTAGTAACCCTCGAGCTGTGAGGAGCTCTGAGGAAGCTGGGAGTTGGGGCTCCCAGGGAAGAAGCAGACTGGGTCGCAGACGGTGGTCTGGACCTAGAGGAGTAGGACCCTCGGTCGCAGGGGATTAAGGCTAGGTGCCTAGAACCCATCGAGGAGGACGGCCAGCAGCCTGGTCTTATCACCGGTCCGGGACCGAAGGCACGGCGAGGTACACGGACCCTAGGTCGAGGAGAAGCGTCAGGCAACCCGGCAATTAACCTGAGGAGAACTGGGCCTTTATGGACTGTTCCCACCCAGCTCAGAGATCGGGGTTACTAGCGCAACGAGGGACATAGGGCTTTCCTAGTAAGCAGCCCACTAAAATCCAAAGCGTGAGCCCCTGAGAGCAGGCTCCCTCACTTAGCCACAGTGGGGAGTGGGGCCCGGCAAGCGCCAAGCTACCGGGCCACAAGGGACACTCTAAATTTGTGCTCCCCTCGAGAGGCAACGGCAGTCAGAGACTTGGTTTACCCTGTTGTCAGCATCAGCTTCATTGCTGAATGAGTACCCGACTGACCCCCGCACTGCACCCCCATAACCACTATCCAGAGTCCCAGGGCCTACCCCCCCTACCCATGGAGGGCAACGTCACCTTGCTGCCCCATTCCATCACCCGGGTACTCCCAACGGCAGCGGTGGTACTCCCAATTACCGTACACCATGGGTGGCATCATAAACTATACTAATGCCCTGTAAATATCCCCCTTTCACATTTGAGTGTGGCCCGGCCCCCGGGTCAGGAGACCCGCGAGCCACAAGTAATCACCAACCCCTAGATCCGAGCAGTTCGATCCACTGCAGGGGCGGCACACCTCCTTCATGCCATATATGTTAGCGTTATTTCTGCGGCCAGTGATCAGATATAAAGTCTCCTGTAATTATAATACTGTACAGGATTCTTTATGATGTCACATCAGGGACGGATTATAGGCGGGGCTCCAGCCCTGGGGCCCCCACCACAAGAGTTTCTGAGGGGGCCGCCACCACTATCAGTGCGGCCACCATTTTATTAACGCCGCAGTGTTGAGGACTGCACTGTACCTTTAAAGATTTTCAATCCCGGCCGTCACTGTGCTGCAGACACGCCCACTGCACGCTGTGTGGGCTGCGTCTGCAAGGATGATGTCACCGCGCGCCTGCTGCTGCTTCTTCGTGCCATAGAGGAGCTTGTGGGAGGACCGGAGCAGAGGACTCAGTGAATGATGGTGAGTGTGACGTCATCCATCATGGTGCCGGGCAAGAGGTTGCAGTGAGGAGGGAGCAGGACGGGATTCCATAGTGTCAGCAGCAGCTCTGCCCGGGATCAGTGTGAGTTATTGCAGGAGTGTGAACTGCTGCAGATCAGGTCGGGCTGTCAGTGCCGGGTCATCAGCCTCATCCCTCCCCTGCAATAACTCACACTGAGCTCCAGCACAAACATCACATCTGAGCCTGCAGCACACATTACACTATATGGCCCATATTACATATAGGATATGTGAGGTGCTGTAGGCCCAGGTGTGATCAGTGCAGGACATTGTATATCTGTGTACATGGTATACCACATCCAGTGTATAGAGCAGTGTGATATACTGTGTACATGGTATACCACATCCAGTGTACAGAGCAGTGTGATATACTGTGTACTTGGTATACCACATACAGTGTACAGAGCAGTGTGATATACTGTGTACATGGTATACCACATACAGTGTACAGAGCAGTGTGATATACTGTGTACACACATCAGATGGTGTATAATAATATGTATATTGTATAACATCTGGTGTCTGTATCACAGTAAACCTGGTACTATGTGAGGATGCCTAACACTATCTGGGTCTGTACTGTGCTATATACTGGCTGTATACTATGTGAGGATGCCTAATACTATCTGGGTCTGCACTGTGCTATATACTGGCTGTATACTATATGAGGGTGACTAATGCTATCTAGCTCTGCACTGTGCTATATAGGGGCTGTATACTACATGAGGATGCCTAATACTATCTGTCTCTGCACTGTGCTATATAGGGGCTGTGTACTATGTGAAGGTGCTTAATATTATCTGGTCTGCTCTGTGCTGTATAGGGGCTGTGTACTGTGTGAGGATGCCTAATGCTATCTGGCTCTGCACTGTGCTATATAGGGGCTGTGTACTACATGAGGGTGCCTAATGCTATATGGGTCTGCATTGTGCTATATGGGGGCTGTATACGACATGAAGGTTCCTACTGCTATATAGGTCTGCATTGTACTATATGGGCACTGCTTAATGTAATATGGGGGCTGCATAGTGCCATATGGGGGCTGCATAGTGCCATATGGGGGCTGCATAGTGCCATATGGGGGCTGCATAATGCAATATGGGGGCTACATAGTGCTACATGGGGGCTGCATAATACTATATGGAGGACTATGGGAGCTTCATAACACTATATGGAGGAATATGGGGGCTGCATACTACTATTCCCCCAGAGTTGTATGTCCCCCTCCACCCCAGAACTGTATACCCCCAGAGCTGCATGTCACCCCCCACCTCAGAGCTGTTTGTCCTCCCCACCTCAGAGCCACTGCCCCCCTCTAGAGCTGTATGCCCCCCATTGATATATACCCCTTTCCTCAGTAATATGTATGCCCTCCAGTAATGTGTATGTCCCCAGCCTCTCTTGTAATGTATATACAGTGTTAGTGTGCTCTATGTGCGGCCATGTCTGTTAGTGACTGCCACCAATCAGCGTGGCACAGACACATGCCCAGGCGGAGCTGGATGGAGACAAGCGGGGAGGTGAATGAGACTGTTGCCGGCTTCCCAATATGAGAAATATATATAAAAATTTAAAAATTTGTCTGTGTGTGCATGTATGATGTGTATCTATGTATGTCAGTGTATATGACTGTGTCTAGATTTATGTCTGTTTATATGTGTTTTTGTGAATTTCTCTTTAAATATATATGTGTACGTATGCCTGTATGTGTATGTATCTGTGCATGTCTATGTGTGGATGGGGCCCACTGAGACTCTTTCGCCCAGGGCCTACAAAAACCTGGAGCCGGCCCTGCGTGTACCAGTCATGTATTCTCCTGTACACTGTACAGGGGCGTACCTTTGGGGGGCATGCGGCATATTTGCCCCTGCACAGCAATCAGGGGGGCACCATTGGAAAGTGTGAGGCAGCAGTATGGTGGGAGAAAATTGTAAGTGGACAGTATTGGGAAAGAAAAGTGTGAGGGGCATAGTATAGAGACTGGATAGTGGGGGGGAATAAGCAGTAAAGAGAAGGGGCAGCATGGTGGCCAGTGTGAGGTCACAGTATGGAGGGCACAGTATGCTGAGGAGGGGGAATGTGAGATGGAGGTATCATGTAGTGACTGGATAGTGAAGGAGGTAGGCAGTATAGAGAAGGGGCAGCATGGTGGCCAGTGTGAGGGTACAGTATGCTGAGGAGGGAGAATGTGAGATGGAGGTACAGTACAGTGACTGGATAGTGAAGGATATAGGCAGTATAGAGAAGTGAGAGCACAGTATGGAGGGCACAGTATGCTGAAGAGGGGGAATGAGAGACTGAGGTGCAGTGTACAGAAGGGGCAGTATGGTGGCCAGTGTGAGGGTACAGTATGCTGAGGAGTGGGAATGTGAGACGGAGGTACAGTATAGTGACTGGATGGTGAAGGAGGTAGGCAGTATAGAGGAGCAATATGGTGGCCAGTGTGAGGGCACAGTATGGAGGACACAGTATGCTGAGAAGGGGGAAAGTGAGACGGAGGTACAGTATAGTGACTGGATAATGAAGCAGGTAGGCAGTATAGAGAAGGGGCAGCATAGTGGCCAGTGTGAGGACACAGTATGCTGAGGAGGGGGAATGTGAGGCTGAGGTGCAGTGTAGAGAAGGGGCCGTATGGTGGCCAGTGTGAGGGCACAGTATGGAGGACACAGTATGCTGAGGAGGGGAATGCAAGACTGAGGTGCAGTATAGTGACTGGATCGTGAAGGAGACAGGCAGTATAGAGAAGGGGCAGCATGGTGGCTAGTGTGAGGGCACAGTATGCTGAGGAGTGGGAATGTGAGACAGAGGTATAGTATAGTGACTATATAGTGAAGGAGGTAGGCAGTATAGAGAAGGGGCAGCATGGTGGCCAGTGTGAGGGCACAGTATGGAGGGCACAGTATGCTGAGGAGGGGGGAATGTGAGACTGAGGTGCTGTATTTATATCTTAATGCTACAGTTCGTGCTCTACTGTTATGGCTAAAAATGTTAACATTATTGGGCCCCCACCAAACTTTCTGCCCAGGGGCCCCCACCAACCTTAATCTGGCCCTGTGTTACATCGTCATCTTCTCCCCATTTAGTTCCCTACAATATCAGATCCTCTCAGTGGAGATCTTCTATATAAGAGAATTCTCCTAATTGAACCATCAAGGATGGATGTGGACAGGGACAAGATGGCGCAGAGGATATTACACCTCACCCTAGAGATCCTCTTCCGGCTTACTAGAGAGGTGAGAGATTCTGATGACGTCACATTACATCATTCTTATCTATGGGAATAACAGATGGACAGAACTTGAGAGGTGAGGACTCTGGAAATGTCTGTAGTGAGATTTATTACTGTGTCTCTCCATAACCAGGATTACACAGTAGTGAAGAAGACCTCTAGTGAGCGCTGTCAGGCCCCTGTGTCTGAGGGATGGGGAAGACCCCTGAGCCCAATCACGTGGCCTCCACCTCACCCCCTGATACATGAGGACATCAATAACCAGAAGATCCTAGAACTCACCTACAAGATGATTGAGCTGCTGACTGGAGAGGTGACACTGCTGGGAATGCTGGGACATTATACAGTAACGCTATGAAGGGATCGGGGGTGACGGTATCATTGTATGTGTCAGGTTCCTATAAGGTGTCAGGACGTCACCGTCTATTTCTCCATGGAGGAGTGGGAGTATTTAGAAGGACACAAAGATCTGTACAAGGACGGCATGATGGAGGATTCCCAGCCCCTCACATCACCAGGTAATTGACAGGACTAAATACACATGGCCTATAATTATCTGTATGTAAGGAATGAATTCAGTCCCTGTATGTGTCTCCTCCAGGTCTATCCAGTAAGAGGACAACACCAGAGAGAGGTTCCCGTCCTCTTCTCCCACAGGACTGTAAACAAGAAGATCCCGATGTTCCTCAGGCTGTGTTTCCTCCAGTTCTATCCAGTAAGAGATATCTACTTATGTACTCTCTGCACTAATTTTGTGTTTACATTTTTAGGCTTTCTGCTCTGTTTTTTTTCAGCTGTATTTTCTTTGCTTCTGCTTCTTCTGCTGTTTGTTTCTAGTCCCTTCTCTATGTTGTTATGAAGGCAACTCAAAGACCTGCAGAGGGTTCATGAACACCCTGTTTCCCTAAAAATAAGCCCTAGTTATAGTCAGGGCCAGCGTTGGGAGGAGTCAAACTGTGCAATTTCTCAGGAACCCCAGTTTCTTAGGATCCCCATCAGTTGTATTCTAAGGTTGATTGTTTAAGGACCTTTTATGAAGTCATGTGACATGATGTATCCAAAGGTCTTTTAAATCTAGGAGTCTAAAAGAACTGACCAGGACACAGGCTGGCATGAGTCTAAAGCTGAAGAGCAGACAGGCTGGTGTGTGTGTGTGTGTGTGTGTGTGTGTGTGTGTGTGTGTGTCTGAATAATAGAAACAAAGAGTTACAGCCGCACACTTAAATACCAAATTTTTAAACTAACAAAAAATATCTAATAAAATTATTGCTTTAGAGAATGTGAACTACTGGGAAACTACCCTGGAAGGATTGGAGACACCTACAAAAGGAGATTTGACACCTAGACCTTGTTTCTTCAAAGCAATTATGCCAGAATTCTGACAGAAATCACTTTTCAATCAATTTTTTATGCAACACAGAGTTGTGAAAAAAGATTGTGCGACTAAATCATCACAGTGCACTGTGGTGACCTCACTCGCATGTCCTTCAGCTCCCAGCAGTACAAGCAGACATGGCCTCCTCTTACTGGTAATTCATAGCAAAATGTATGGCCTCCGGCGCCACTGCGAACAAGCTGACTATCAAGCACGTGACTGTGATCAGAGGAGGCCTGATGGGTGCCGGGATAGCGCAGGTAGCTGCAGCAAACAGACACACTGTTGTTTTTGTGGACCAGACTGATGACATCTTGAAAAAGTTTGCCAAAAGTATTGAAGACAGCTTGAAAATGGTCACTAAGAAGATGTTTGCGGACAAGCCTGAGACTGATTCACAATTCATCAGCAAAACCCTCTGATACTTCAGCACAAGCACAGACCCAGCAGCCGTGGTGCACAGCAATGATCTGGTGGTAGAAGTCATAATAGAAAACATGGAAGTGAAAAATGCACTAATGAAGACACTGGACAAATTTGCACCAGAACACACCATATTTGCCAGCGACACTTCCTCATAGCTGACATAGCCAACTCCACAACTAGGCAGGATCAGTTCGGAGGGCTGCATTTCTTTAATCCAATGATGAAGCTGGTGGAGGTCATTAAGACACCAATGACTGGGGGGCGGAGCCTGGACCGGGATGTGAGCGCACGCGAGGAGACACTCTCCCGCTGACTCACCGTGACACCGCCGGAACCACCGCATGGCCGACGGGTATAGTGGCACCGGAGGACAAGGGAAGGACCCGACTCCCAGCAGAAGAAGTTCCAGCTCCTGAATCAGCGAGATGACCAAGCGGCGGCAGAAGGAAGTGGGAGCCGGGAAAGTGCCTGGCTTACAAGATGGCACCGAGGTCAGAGAGGAGCCAGAGAAGGCAAACGTAGCCTGCCAGCGCCGCATGGAAGCGGCTGCAAAGCTGGCACAGTATGCAAGGCAATCGGAGGAACCTCTGGGGGAGCCTGGTAAGATGGTGGAAGAAAAAGGGAGGAGGAGGAAGACCCGGAGGAGGCTGAAGGAGCAAGGGGAGAATCAGGGGAAGATAAACAGGATGAGGATTCAGGAGAGCAGCAGGCAGCAGATGAAATACAGAAGAACCCCACTATTAAGGATGTATTTCAGGTGGTCTCCTTCTGCAAACAGGCCCTCACAACTTTAACCCAGCAGGTGCTGGGAATAAAGGGAGATATAGCTACTCTCAAAAAAGATCAGAAGAAAGCTGATATGAGAACCAGTGCTGTGGAAGAAAGAGTGGGGACAGCTGAGGATCACATAGTTGAACTACAAAAAGCAGAGAGAAAATTCCAGAAGCAGATATCTGAGATGGCCACAAAAACAGACGACTTGGAGAACCATTCCAGGAGGAACAATATAAGACTGGTGGGCATCCCAGAAAGAGCTGAGGGAAGAAATCCTACTGACTTCATAGAAATGTGACTTAAAGAGAAGATTATAGCTATACGCTATTGAAAGGGCATACAGGGTTCCAATGCAACCGCAGCTACCTGGCAAGGGACCTCGTATGATGCTGGCGAAGCTTCTTAACTACAGAGACCGGAATATTATTCTACGCAAGACACGGGATATGGAGACCCTGACAATAGATGGACACCCAGTAGCTATATACCCTGACTACTCTGTACTGAAACAAAGAATGCAATTCACAAGGGTAAAGAGACGACTCCGAGAGCTGGAGGTTAAATACTCCATGATTTTCCCAGCAAAACTCCGAGTAGTAGCACTGGAGAAGGTTCACTTCTTTCTTGATCCGGAAGAAGTCATGAAGTGGATAGACATCAATGCAAGGAAGCCCGCAAGCAACAGGAGAAGGATAGAAGCTAGCTACGAGCGATATTGCAATCTCGTGATTTTCCTGGGATTCAAGACTGGTTATTCATAAGCAATTGCATACACTAGAAGAGGAGGAAACTTCATAGGCCCATCTTTGTTGTAGAGACAGTACCTCCTTTTTTTTGTTTTTTTTTTTTTCTACCGGGTTATCATTGTTGATCTCCTGCTCCTGTTCCTGAGTGTTAGATGAGACAGCGGAATTCACTAACAATAAGCTGGACAATGACAGGAGGTCGATAATAATTCTTTTTTCTTATGGCCGTTCAGCGGCGATTGATAAATATTTAAGTTTTCAAATTTTCAGGTTAACTGTTTACATTATATGAAATTTGCAAATGAAAACGAATATGGTTAAGGCGGGAGGTGAGTTAGGGGGTTCTGCTCACTAGGATGAGACAGGTTTGGTATGGGAGAAAAAGAGGAGAGAGGTTGACCGGTCTAGGACAGATAGACCTCATTCCCCATAAGGGAGTTAAAGATGTAAATCGGAGGTGGAGGAGTTTAGTTGGGGAGGGCTAGGGAAGGGCTAGGGAAGGGAAAGACTCAGCGTACAGAGGGACAAAATGCCTGTACAAAGATAACCTGTGATTCAATATGGGAGAGGAGATTAAAGTATTATGTTGGAATGTAAGGGGACTGTCAGATAGAGGTAGAAGAGATGCAATGATAAAATATATGCTAGACCAGAGACCATCAGTAATGTGTTTATTGGAGATGTGTGGCGCCCCTGACCTGGTCAGGCACCACTGAGTACTGCACCCATGCTGGGGACAGTACAATACAGGTAATCCAGAAGGCTGACCGGGGTGTGGAACACAGGCGCATAGTGATCAGGTCTCACACATGTACCCATGAGAGGACCCCTGGGGATCCCAGGAGGGGGAAAAGCCTTCACCTTCACTGGAATAGTGGAGGGGGCCAAAAGCCTCCATCTCCTCTCAAGGGGTGTGGTAAGAGAGTCTGGTTGCTAGGTGGCGTAGGCAGGCACAAAAGGGAAAAGAGAAGGAGGAGTAAACAGTCTAGAGTCTGCAGCAGAGTGTGGAGGAGTGAGGAGCAGGAAAGTGAAGCTCAGACAGGAGCAGCAGTGAAGGTAATGCACCGGCACAGCGTCCCCGGGGCTTCACATCTGGCGTCACGAACAGGATAAGGACTAGACCTGTCCAGACAGGTGACCATGTGCCTGGGCGGTCCGCTTGAAAAATTGGAAGCGCCGCCATATTGCCACCATGAAAAGCGCGCTGAAAAACAACAGCAGCCCGCGCTGGAAGAAGTTACCGCCCACGAAGAGGTGTGGCTACCCAGAGATCCCCTGCAGAGTTCTGACCTCGCTTGTGAAGAAAGCGGAAGCGTCCAGAGACGGCGGGAAGGACAGAGAGCCACAAGCCTGCTGCTGCAGAGAGAAGAAATGGAGTCCGGACGTGGATACCCAGAACCAGGCTCTGCTGCCTGGTGGTGCCGGGAGCTTGCTATCTTCTGCGATCAGCTGGAGGCCAGGATTATGCGACAGCTCAGTGAGGGACGCACGGAGCTTCTGGAGATGGCTGCGGCGGTTCGGACCTACGAAGAGGGAGCCGCGCGACGCATGCCAGATCGAGCGGCGACGACTCAGATCCCGATGGTGCCACCGATGGGTGAGTCCAGAGTTGCCCCGGCCAGCGCAAGTGCTCCGACCCCTGCTGCTACGACCGCGGTCCCAGAAGAGGCGCCTGGCGCGGCGACGCTGAGCGAGGCCGCAGCCACGCTAGGTGCGGCCCGCCAAATCCAGGCCGCCGCAGCGACACCCCGCAGGTGTGACGCTGACCCAGGCTGCCACCCTGCTGAGCCCAGTCCGCCAAGACCCCACCGCAGCAGCGACGCTCGTCCGAGCCGCAAGTGAGATGCTGAACCAGGCCGCAGCCCCGCCAGGTGCGGCCCGTCAAGCCCCGATCACTGCAGCGACGCCCAGCTCCACCTGCACGGACCCCATTGGGGATGCAACGCCAATTCAGACCGCGGCTGCAATGCCCAGTCCGGCCCGCCAAGAACTGGCCGCAACAGCGACGCAGATCCAGGCCGCCGCCACGCCAGGCTCGGCCCGCACAGACCAGGCCGCCGCCACGCCAGGCTCGGCCCGCACAGACCAGGCCGCCGCCATGCCAGGCGCGGCCCGCCAAGACCAGGCCGCCGCCATACAGGGCGCGGCCCGCCAAGACCAGGCCGCCGCCATACTGGGCGCGGCCCGCCAAGAGATTGCATCACCATTTACCCCGGCCTGCAAGGCCAGAGCAGACACCGCTCCCCAGCCTAAGGAAGTCCCTACTAGGAAATCCCTGATAGGTGAAGACTCCGCATACTGGCAGCTGAAGGCTGACCTGGAGGCCAAGTTCCCACAGGAGATGGTGGACCGATACATGCTCCCTCCGCACACCCCTAAGGCAACCCCTGCAGCAACCACGCTGAAGAGTCCACCGCCTGGGCCAGCTGAGGAACACTCATCCCCAGCGCTGCCACGACCAGAGTGCAGCGAAGAACTAAGGGGGAGAGGAGGGCAAGAAGTTGAGGAGTTGCCCCCGGAGCCAGCAGCAGTGCTAGTCCCAGAGCCGGAGATGCTGCCATATTCCCGCTGGGACGAGGAAGACCTGACACCTCCTGCTGACGAAGAAGACCTGCCCAACCGCCCTACCTGGGAGCTTGTAAGCTGCACTTCGCAGAATCCAGCCCGCAAGACACAGCGCCGCAGCAGAACTCAGTTTTCCCCTGCACCGCCATCCCCAGAGCAGAGAGATGACATCACGGCCAGAGACCTACAAGAAAAAAGGTTCCTGAGAAGAGCCAAAGCACAGGTCAGAGGACCCCTTTGTAGAGGAATAGTGGAGGACTTCAGCTCAAGTCAGGATACGGGTTCATCGTAGCACCTGGTATCAAAGAAGGCATTTTTGTCAATAGGAGAGACGTCAGAGCTAATCTGCCCAGAGGACACCCTGGCAGAAACTTAAAGATGGGAGACTCCGTACAGTTCACCATGCACCAAGGAGAAAGAGGGTGGTATGCGCTAGATGTAGTACCATGTCCCAAAGAAGAAAGGAAAGACAGTAATAAAGAAAGAAAAGACAAAGGACCTACTGACGAGACAACTACAGATGAGGAAAAAGGTCAAGAAAGCAACAGGTGCCGCAGCCCTACAGGCCCAAGCCCTGGTGAAGAGGAATCTGCATAAAGTTCAAGTAAAGTACAGCAAGTTTTGACCAATTTGGAAAGTTTGTTTTGCAACGTTTTAAAGTTCAAGAATGTGCCCACATAAACTATTGTGAGAAATAAACCTTAAGGCTATGAACTGGCTATAGCCACAAACTCTCGCAGTGTAAATAGTTACACCAAAAGGGCACCACCACCACCAGAGTCAGCCTGTTTAGGGGCTTGGCTCGTCTGCAACCAGGAGGAGCCCGTCCGTATATAGGGCCTTGGCTCGCCTGCGACCAGAGAGCATGCCTGTTTATGGGGCCTGGCTCTCCACCACAAAGAGGGTACCTGGTCAGCACCAACTGTGGAGGCCGCCTCTACATCCTGCCAGAAGAGGCTGAGGGCGCGGATCCACCAGGCCAGGTATACCCTGAAACCACCAGCCCATGAAAGCCGCCTCTACATCCTGCCAGAAGTGGCTGAAGGCGCGGCCAACGGGAGAGGCAGATTGGAGGAAAGGTCTGGGGAAGTAGATGGCCCAGATCTGGTTACCAAAAGGACCGGTGACCTGCCTCCTGAAAGGGTTTGGGTGGGTTAACGGACTTGTGGGTGGAGGGTGGTGATGTATGGTACCTGGTGCTTTTAAAATGTTTTACATGTTTTAATGTTTTATGCATTTTTAAAATGTTGTCTTGCAGCCCGAGGACGTGCTGGTGATAACTAAGGGGGAATGTGGCGCCCCTGACCTGGTCAGGCACCACTGAGTACTGCACCCATGCTGGGGACAGTACAATACAGGTAATGCAGAAGGCTGACCGGGGTGTGGAACACAGGCGCATAGTGATCAGGTCTCACACATGTACCCATGAGAGGACCCCTGGGGATCCCAGGAGGGGGAAAAGCCTTCACCTTCACTGGAATAGTGGAGGGGGCCAAAAGCCTCCATCTCCTCTCAAGGGGTGTGGTAAGAGAGTCTGGTTGCTAGGTGGCGTAGGCAGGCACAAAAGGGAAAAGAGAAGGAGGAGTAAACAGTCTAGAGTCTGCAGCAGAGTGTGGAGGAGTGAGGAGCAGGAAAGTGAAGCTCAGACAGGAGCAGCAGTGAAGGTAATGCACCGGCACAGCGTCCCCGGGGCTTCACAGATGCATTTGACAAGTGAAACGACGAATGTACTGAACAAACGATGGGTGCAAAAGGCATATCATTTTACTTTCTCTACCTATGCTAGCGGGGTCTCTATGTTGGTTCATAGATCCGCCCAATATGAAGAAGTGGAGACATGGATAGACACAGAGGGACAATATGTAATGGTGATCTGTAAGTTGTATGGACAATTACTATGCATTACTGCTATATATGTTCCGCTGCCTTACACTAGTGCCAAAATTAGAGAGGTGAGAGAGCGCTTGGCTAAATGGGGGAATTTGCCATTCTTGTTGGTCGGTGACTTAAATAATGTCATAGATGCATATTGGGACAGGAGCAAAAAATCACGGGAGACGCGAAGTGATGGAGCGACAGGGTTTGGTACCTTTATCCAAGAATTGGGGTTGGTAGACGTTTGGAGGATAAGAAATTTGGGGGTGACCTGGTTTTCCTGTCACTCCGCGACCCTTGGTACGCTTTCACGTATAGACCTGGCCTTGGGAAATGATCTGATGGATTCTGGGATTGCGCATGTTGAATATTTGACTAGAGTAATATCGGATCATAGTCCAATCCTGATATCTATTAAAAAACGAGGAGTGGGGGAGAGGCTAACAAGAGAATGGAAGTTACACCCGGTTTGGTTAAATTGTATTGACATGGACGGTATATCTAGTGAGATGCTGGAATATTTTACCCTTAAGGCCCTGTCACACACACAGATAAATCTGTGGTTGCAGTGAAATTGTGGACAATCAGTGCCAGGTTTGTGGCTGTGTACAAATGGAACAATATGGCCATGATTTCACTGCAACCACAGATCTGCCAAAGGTTTATCTGTGTGTGTGTGTGACAGGGCCTTAAATAGAGGTAGTGCGGATCCTTTGGTAGTTTGGAACGCATGAAGGCATACCTTAGAGGCCTTTTATTTAGAGACGTTTGCCAGTGTAAGTCTCGTAGTAGACAAGGGGAAATTGATTGCTTAGAGGCTTTGAAGGGAGCAGAAGCAGAGATGGTAGCACAGCCCACAACAGAGTATAGGCAAAAGCTAAAAGCAGCTCAGGAAGAAGTTAATAAAGTGCTATTGAAGAAAGCAGCAGGAAACAGGCTTTTCAGAGAGAACGTCTATGCGGAGGGAGAAAAGGTGGGACACCTGTTGTCGGTGGTGACGGCAGCCCAGAGAAAACCATCCTTTGTACACTGCATTCGCACCACAGCGGGAGATTTGGTCACGGAGGGGAAAGATATTTTGGACACGTTCGCAGCCTTTTATGAGGAATTGTACTCCACTAGAGGGGGGTCGATACAGCAGAACCTAGAGATTTTCTTAGATACAATGACATTACCCAAAATAGCATAGACAGAGAGACACAGTCTGGAGGCCCAAATTACACTTGAGGAGATGGAGAGAGCTTTGCATGGCATGGCAAATGAAAAAGCCCCAGGGGTGGATGGATTGCCGGTGGAGGTGTACAAATCTCTGGAAGAAATACTCTTACCCAATTTGTTGAATGTTTTGGAGGAGGCAAGAGAGCGGGGGACACTGCCAGCGTCTATGAGGGAGGCGATAATAACAGTAATACTTAAAGAGGATAAGGATCCAAAACTCCCCGAGTCATACCGGCCCATTTCACTTTTAACGACTGATGTTAAAATTTTGGCCAAAGTACTCTAATCGATTAACCGAAGTGATATCTGCTCGAATTCACCCAGATCAGTCGGGTGTCATGCCTAGTAGATCTACGGCGAAAAATATACGAGGATTATACCTTAACATGCAGCTACCGGTGGACAATCCAGGACAGAGGGTGATAGCTTCGTTAGATGCCCATAAGGCATTTGACAGTGTGGAATGGGGGTATCTATGGGAAGCGCTAAGACATATGGAATTTGGCCCTAACTTTACATCTTGGATACAGCTGTTATATGCTAGACCAGTGGCTAAAGTGAGAATTAATGGAATGTTGTCACACACAGTGGACTTACAAAGGGGTACTCGTCAGGGTTGCCCGCTCTCGCCTCTCCTTTTTGCTCTAGCGGGAGAACCACTGGCGGCTGCTATACGGCAGAACAGAGACATAAAGGGATTTGTATATGGCCCTCTAGAAGAAAAGATAGCCCTCTATGCAGACAACATTCTGTTATTATTCGCAGACCCAGGGGCATCATTGAGCCATGCCATGCAGGTGATCGAACGGTTCGGAAGGATCTTTGGACTGTCTATAAATTGGACCAAATCAAACCTTTTCCAGGTGGACGCGGGAATAGACGGGTCTACCTAGGGTGATGAGGTTAACAGATTGTGGGTTGTGGACCAGTTTAGATATCTGGGCATACAGGTATCCTTACCAATTGGGAATTACATCACTATTAATCTAGTCCCTTTGCTGAACCAACTGCGTAGTAAGATAACTGCTTGGAATAAGCTTTATTTATCAGTAATAGGACGGATTAACCTTATTAAAATGGTAATATGCCCATGATATTCTACGTGATACACAATACTCCTATCTGTATCCCTCAGAGTCACTTTAAGGAGATTGATTCTATGTTCCGTGCTCTAATATAAAAGAACAAACAAGCCAGACTCAAACTTGAAAGGTTGCAGAGACCAAAGGACGAGGGAGGGTTAGCGTTACCCAATCCAGGAATATATTATCTGGCAGCTCAGAGTAAACATTTCAGGGGATGGGCGAATTTAGTGGCGGTGGATCCAGCATCTAGATTGTTGGGGCATGTTTTACATCGACGACCATTGGTGTTAGGATTGGAGGACGGATCATTTGGGAGACAAGGGAAAACAAACCCTACACTTAATTTGATGAACAGAATTTGGAGAAAGATCAAGCAGATGAGGGGGGTTACGGCAATAACTGAATTCACTCCGGTGTGGGAAAATGATAACTGCTCTGAGATATATAAGATAGGCAAAATTAAAGAATGGGCACGTAAAGGTATATGGTATATGTGGCAAATTCTAGACCAGAGACATTAGAAGCTGTTTACACAAATACAAGATGAATTTGTGATATCTCCATCCGGGTGTTACCACTATAAACGAATGGCACATGCAGTAGCGGCTCAGAGGGTTAAACAATCATTGCTGGTTCAGGCCGACTTAGTATTGAAATATGTGTGTAGTAGTGTGCCCACAAGAGGAATCATATCAACTATATATAGGGATCTATTGCATACATATTTGCTTAACCACCCAGTAAGAACTAGAACTAAATGGGAGGTAGAGATAGACGGGATCACTGATGAGGTGTGGGAAAGTGTCCTGGAGTACATACCGAAATTATCAATGAGTGAACCAGCAAGATTGTCCCATCTGTATGTGGTGAATAGGGCGTATAGATCCCCACTAATTATGTGTAAAATGGGACTGAGGAGTAACTCTGACTGCCCTAGATGCAATGGAGATGATGCCGGCATCTTCCATATGATGTGGACGTGCCCCAGGTTGACGTCTTTCTGGATAACTGTTCTTAACAAAATAGAAGGAGCTTATAGATGCAAACTTCCCAAACAACCTTTGGTATGTCTCCTAGGTTATGTGGAGGAAATCAGAGTAGACAACATTTTTAAAATAGTGATAGCCAGATTGCTGTATGCGGCCAGGAAAGTAATTGCCAAACATTGGATGCAGGGGGACCCACCGACTTGAGGGGAATTTATCGCATATCTTAATCATATTGCTTGGATGGAGAGAAGTATATATGGGAAAAGGAAACAACTTGCACTTTTTGATAGACTGTGGAATCCGTGGTTGCAGTATGGATAAATATTAGGGCTGGGAGATGTTGGTCTCTGAGCAGGGATACCTGGTTCTACACATTCCAATATATGTCACTGAAAGGCACAAATGTGAAATCTTTTATATAGATGTGGGTAATATGTACGCTGAGGGGGGAGGGGTTGTTGAGAATGGAAAGTTTGTAGTTATGTTTATTATTGCTGAAAATTTGACATTGGCTTTGTATATTTAATGAAAAATAAAAAATATTTGATTTAAAGACAACAATGACTAGCCAAACAACTTGTCACTCTCTCATAGACTTCAGTAAAGCACTGGGAAAGACGCCTGTGTCATGTAAACACAACCCAGGCTTCATTGTTAACCGTCTTTTGGTACCATACCTAATGGAATTTGTGCATCTTCATGAAAGAGGTCATGCATCCAAGGAAGACATGGATTTTGCAATGAAATTGGGGGCCCGTTACCCAATGGGTCCTTTTGAGCTTTTGGATTATGTTGGTCTTGACAATAGTAAATACATAAATACATCATTGATGGTTGGTACCAGATGGAACCAGAAAACCCCTTTTTTACCTCCAGTGAATTGCTCAATAAGCTTGGAAAGAAGACCAGAGAAGGATTTTATAAGGACAGATGGTTGGCCTGGCTGCACTGTAGAGTTATATTGTTATAGTCTCATGTTTTCTTTGATTACGATGACCGTTGTTGGTTTTACATTGCACGGTTTTCTCAGCACTTATTAACACTCTAGTGCCTTACAGTCATGATTCTCTATTTCATCAACATCCTTTTGTACCGCTGATTCCAAACATTGATACGTCATAGCCATTCTACAGTCAATAATAAATGAATGTACAAAAAATAAATTGTGCAACTTTTGGAGGTTTCACGCCAATTTTAACCAGCTTTGCCAAATTGGGCAGAGCTAGGCCAGAAGAAGGGTGTGATGCCACCGCTTCTCTAATTCATAACAAACTGCGGCGTTCCCTATGCCAGAAATCTTACGCCAGTCCCTGACATCAATTTTCATTGTACATCGCCGGTCTTGATGAATTGGAGACCTAATGTTTATCTGCACAGACCCTGCTACCTGCTTTGGTTACAAAGCCTAAGTATAGGCCATCAATGTTACACTCCCGGACAAACCCATTAAATATTTGGCATCTGTCTTCTTCGAAAAAAAACCTTTTTGAAATTGTCTATGTTGTGGATCAATGTCACAACCAGACGGTTGCAGCCATCGCCAACTGTCATGGCGGTATCAGGATCTGTGGAAATTACAGATTCTGGCACTCTGCTAACTTCTCTGATGTCTGTGAGCAATGCAGTGAGACGCAGGTGTTGAACCACATACTTAGTAAAACTAGCAAGAGTTATTCTTTGCTGGGCTCCTTGTTAATGTCTTTGATTACATGCTGTAGGGGAGCCAGTATCTTTCGCTCCCCTTCTGTATATGCTGGCTGGACTATTCCATTAACGCCAGCTATAATTTACCTATACAAGTGTGGTGAGGTGTTGTGATATAAACTAGTGGTTGTTGTGCATTATTGCTGTGTGCTGTGAGCAGTTGTGGTGTTAACCCTTGTTATTTCTGCCTTCCTGCTCTTGCTTTTCTCCTTAGTATCTCACTGTTTATTTCTGTGAGTTTGCGGTGTGTCTGAAATTTGGTTTTACCGTCTGTCTTAATCTGTATTTCCATCCTACTCCTACCCCTTCTTCCACGTTCAGGGGTAATCCAGAGGTTAGGGATAGCTAATGTCTCCTAGCATGAGGGAAAGTATAGGAGCCCCCTGTCCCTCATTATCCTACAGTCACATTGCAACAATCAATCAGATTATTTACTGTAGCACATTCCAGAGAACGAAGATGTAACTCTTAGATCTGGAAATTGAAAAACAAATTCAGAATAATTTGTTTCCTAATTTAATTTCTGATGTTATGGTTAAAAAACTAAATCTACTTTCGAAATTATATGATTAAAAAATAATAACATTGTGTTTATTTATAGCCGATGACTGTATCAGGAGTTCAGATGGACATCTAATATCTTCAAAATTTAAAACAGATGATCAAACTATCACACATAATACATATGAAGAGCATGCTGCTGTCCCAGATATACCTCCAGTCCTTCATTGGAAAGCTTTATCATCTGATCTTTTCAAACAAGTCCAAAATTACGAATTATCACAGAATTGTAATCAAAATAAAAGTTACAGAAAGGATGTGGAACATGAGACAGCTCCTACAAGGGAGAAACCATTTTCATGTTCAGCGTGTGGGAAATGTTTTATTTGTAAATCACACCTTGTTAGACATCAAAAAATTCACACAGGGGAGAAGCTATTTTCATGTTCAAAATGTGGGAAATGTTTTATTTGGAAATCAGATCTTGTTTGGCATCAGAGATCTCACACAGGGGAGAAGCCATTTTCATGTTCAGACTGTGGGAAATGTTTTATTCAGAAATCACACCTTGTTAGACATCAGAAAAAACACACAGGGGAGAAGCCATTTTCATGTTCAGAATGTGGGAAATGTTTTAGTTGGAAATCAGATCTTATTTTCCATCAAAGATCTCACACAGGGGAGAAGCCATTTTCATGTTCAGAGTGTGGGAAATGTTTTATTCAGAAATCAGACCTTGTTAGACATCAGAAAAAACACACAGGGGAGAAGCCATTTTCATGTTCAGAGTGTGGGAAATGTTTTATTCAGAAATCACACCTTGTTGGACATCAGAAAAAACACACAGGGGAGAAGCCATTTTCATGTTCAGAGTGTGGGAAATGTTTTATTCGGAAATCACACCTTGTTGTACATCAGAAAAAACACACAGGGGAGAAGCCATTTTCATGTTCAGAGTGTGGGAAATGTTTTATTCGGAAATTTCAGCTTGTTGAACATCAGAAAAAACACACAGGGGAGAAGCCATTTTCATGTTCAGAGTGTGGGAAATGTTTTATTCGGAAATCAAACCTTGTTAGACATCAGAAAAATCACACAGGGGAGAAGCCATTTTCATGTTCAGAGTGTGGGAAATGTTTTATTTGGAAATCAGATCTTGTTTGGCATCAGAGATCTCACACAGGGGAGAAGCCATTTTCATGTTCAGACTGTGGGAAATGTTTTATTCAGAAATCAGACCTTGTAAGACATCAGAAAAAACACACAGGGGAGAAGCCATTTTCATGTTCAGAGTGTGGGAAATGTTTTATTCGGAAATCACACCTTGTTGGACATCAGAAAAATCACACAGGGGAGAAGCCATTTTCATGTTCAGAATGTGGGAAATGTTTTAGTTGGAAATCAGATCTTGTTTTCCATCAAAGATCTCACACAGGGGAGAAGCCATTTTCATGTTCAGAGTGTGGGAAATGTTTTATTCAGAAATCAGACCTTGTTAGACATCAGAAAAAACACACAGGGGAGAAGCCATTTTCATGTTCAGAGTGTGGGAAATGTTTTATTCAGAAATCACAACTTGTTGGACATCAGAAAAAACACACAGGGGAGAAGCCATTTTCATGTTCAGAGTGTGGGAAATGTTTTATTCGGAAATTTCAGCTTGTTGAACATCAGAAAAAACACACAGGGGAGAAGCCATTTTCATGTTCAGAGTGTGGGAAATGTTTTATTCGGAAATCAAACCTTGTTAGACATCAGAAAAATCACACAGGGGAGAAGCCATTTTCATGTTCAGACTGTGGGAAATGTTTTATTCAGAAATCAGACCTTGTAAGACATCAGAAAAAACACACAGGGGAGAAGCCATTTTCATGTTCAGAGTGTGGGAAATGTTTTATTCGGAAATCACACCTTCTTGGACATCAGAAAAATCACACAGGGGAGAAGCCATTTTCATGTTCAGACTGTGGGAAATGTTTTATTCAGAAATCAGACCTTGTAAGACATCAGAAAAAACACACAGGGGAGAAGCCATTTTCATGTTCAGAGTGTGGGAAATGTTTTATTCGGAAATCAGATTTTGTTTGGCATCAAAGATCTCACACAGGGGAGAAGCCATTTTCATGTTCAGAGTGTGGGAAATGTTTTATTCAAAAATCACACCTTGTTAGACATCAGAAAAATCACACAGGGGAGAAGCTATTTTCATGTTCAGAGTGTGGGAAATGTTTTATTCAGAAATCACACCTTGTTAGACATCAGAAAAATCACACAGGGGAGAAGCCATTTTCATGTTCAGAGTGTGGGAAATGTTTTATTCAGAAATCTCAACTTGTTGGACATCAGAAAAAACACACAGGGGAGAAGCCATTTTCATGTTCAGAGTGTGGGAAATGTTTTATTCGGAAATTTCAGCTTTTTGAACATCAGAAAAAACACACAGGGGAGAAGCCATTTTCATGTTCAGAGTGTGGGAAATGTTTTATTCGGAAATCAAACCTTGTTAGACATCAGAAAAATCACACAGGGGAGAAGCCATTTTCATGTTCAGAGTGTGGGAAATGTTTTATTCAGAAATCACACCTTGTTGTTCATCAAAGATGTCACAGAGTGGAGAAGCCATTTTCATGCCCAGAATGTGGTAAATGTTTTACTAGGAAATCAGGTCTTGTTTACCATGAAAAAAAAATCACACAAAATACACCATTTTTATGTTGTGAATGTGGAAAATGTTATTGTCAGAAATCACATCTTGTTAAACATGTGAAGAAGCTGCAATAATTGAAATGTGTAACTGGTAAATCAAGTCTTGCCGACAATCAGAAAACCACCAGAGCGGAGCAGCCTCTCTTGTTTTCAGAATTTGCCAAATGTTTTTTGTATCATTAATCAGGTCCTGTTGTCAGATGAGTCACATGGGAGAAGCCATCATGATGTACTATAATTCAAAGGGTTTATCCAAAAATCAGCTACAATTGCTCAAGTAAGAATTGGTGAGGGAAAGAAAAATTCTCTCTCTTTTTAAACTCATCGTATTTTTCGGACCATAAGACATACCTAGGTTTTGAAGGAGAAAAATAGGGAAAACGATTGAAGCAAAAATGTTGTCATGACGCACTGTTATGGGGGATCTGCTGCTGACACTGTTACAGGGGTAATATCCCCCAGTTTCTAGTGCAATGTGTTTGATGACTTTCCCCTTAAATAGTGCTTATAACAAATCTGTGGCTGCTTTTATTATTTACTAAAACAGTGAAGAGCCACAGATTAGTGAATTTTTTAAATATAATGCAGTGCCAAAAGTGTCCCTAATGTCCCCCAAAAGGAACTTCCAGGTTGTGAGATCCCACAACCCTCAGCGATCACTCTCACAGTGAAAGAGTGAGCTCTACGACCCCAGCTCTGCAGCATCCTTCTTAACCAGTTCAGTAAAACCTTAAAAAAATATGTGACCGTGCTGGATTATTTGAGAGAGCAGTGTCTCGTGCTTAGAGCTTGGTAGTACGTGGCCGTAAAGAGGCGTGGCTACGGGACCCGGTAGTTTAAGAATGTTGAAAAATACCAGTGGTTTAACGATGCCATAGAACTGTTAGGTATTGGTATTTTCGTTTATTGTTTTTCACAGTTTGTTATTTTCCATATGGAAAAGGTTAGTGAATAAGTGCATAGTCAATCAGGGTTTAAATTAATGCAGAAGTTACCTAATTTGCAACCAGATTCTTTACAGTGTGTACACCCGGTACATGGACTTTGTTATATATATATATATATAACAAACATAGTAAAAATGGACCATTTTCACAGGACTGGCGTGATCAACACGAACTTGTGTATTGTACATAGTTGCACCTCCTGTGCCAACCAGAGTCAAACACAAGACCTGGGACCTTAACCTGGTCATGGACCCGTGGATAGGTATCCAGAGGTCAGGTTGTTTGGGTGGCGGGTTATTGGGATCCGGGACATTGGGACTGGACTGTCGCAGGAAGGGGCTGCAACAGAGCAGGTTGAGTCCCCGCTACTACTGAAACTGGTAGCGTTCCACCGTTGGGAGATGAACTCTTAATAAAGTTTAGTAACATTTAAGTAACCAGCCTTCCTAATGTGGGATGTATTTGTAAGTAAATGTTTTACCCTTTTTTCTTCCAATTGAAAAAAAAAAAATAAACCTCTGATGTCCTGTAGGTCGGGGATGAGCTACGCTTAACCAAGGGGGAATGTGATGCCCAGGCCTATCAGGACGTCACCGGGTACTGTGCAATCTGCCCTTCTGTGCAGTATCCACCTCCTTGGTTACCGATCCCTAACCTTTGGTGTTGCCAAGAACAAGCTAATCAAAATCTTAGGAACACTCTGCACCACACCCACCAGACACACCAGTGGACGGCCTGAGTGGAATAGGGTCGCCCACTTGGGGGGTTGGTTAAGGGGGGATCAGCAGTGTCAGGAGCAGTTCAGTTGTGGAGTGACTCTCGAGAGGAGAGGTTAGGAGCACGGCTCCTTGAGACTAATAGGTGACAGACGTTGGTCTGGACCTGGTAGGAGCTGGAACCCTGCTCGCAGGGGATCGTGACAAGGGGCACGGACTGTCAAGGAGGACAGCCGGCGGCCTTGTGCCATCTCCGGGCAGGGGCCAGGGCACGGTGAGGTACGTGACCCTAGGTCAGGGAGTAGCTTCAGGCGTCCTGACAATTTACCCGACGAGGACGGAGCCTTTAAGATCCGTTCTCCACCCACTCCAAAATCGGGGTACTAGCACAACGAGGGGGCTAGAACTTTCCACTACACGATCAAGAAAATCCCAAGCGTGAACCTTGAGAGCAAGCTCACCCAGTTAGCCATACTGGTGAGCGGGACCCGATTAGTTCTACACTAAAGGGACCAACTAGAAGACAAAGGTGCCAAGCAAAGGTCACAGACTAACAGGCAACACCAACAAGCACGGGATCCAGGCGTGCTCCCTCCCAGCGGCAGCGGTGTCCAGAACTTTGGTTTACTACAGTTGTCGGTGTCAGCGTTATTAGACTGAGTGAGTACGCAAGTGACCCTTATCCCCCAACGGCACCCTCCTGTCGCCTTCACCGAGTCCCGGGGCATTCCCCCCTACCCACGGAGGGGTTAAACACCTGGCTGCCCACTCCATCGCCACCGGATACTCCCATCAGCAGTGGTGGTATTCCCCCTTACCACACACCGTGGGTGGCATCACAAACTTTCCACATCATCCCCTTCAAATACACCCCCTTTTACTCGAGTGGCCGCACGACACCCAGGTCCGGAGAACCCTCAAGCCACCGTGGATCCGGATCCGAGCAGCCCGGCTGCTGACACAGGGGTGGTACATATGTAAATAAATATTCTTCATGCCTGTCTTTCTCTGTTGTTTATATGTGATGATTTTGCCTCAGAACCTCTGGAGTTGAGGCAGAGCTGTAGGCATTTCACACAAAAATAGTAAGGGGATGACACAGAGGTGTCACAGCCGGTGGACAATCCAGTGGCAAAAGTGTTGGAAAATCCCAGAGGTTTGCAGAACGTGTTGTTAACTGACAGTTCTCTGTTAATGCAGCAGCGGACTATATGACTCTGGGAAACTGTCAGTGTGCACACTATGAGAACTTAGAAGGCTGCAGTCACAGAGTAACACATGGAGTGACTGCAGACTCATTACAAACTTGGACAACCCCTTTAATGCTCCTAACAACATAAATAAAACATAGTGACCTTTAACTTGTCACATGGCACAAGACTTTATTAAAGAGATAGTCCACTACTTTAACATTGAAGGCCTTTCCTTAGGATAGGTCACCAATGACTGATTGGTCGGGGTCTGGCACCTGGCTCCCCAGCCATTTGCCTGTTCTAGGTGCCGTGTCGGTGATGGCCGGAAGTGCTCAGTTATGGATCTGCTCCGTCTTCTGATAGTGGCAGCAGTCTACTATTAAAATCAATGAGGTGGATGTGGAGTACCCGGCCGCGGACACTTATCAGAGGACGGAGCAGATTCAGAAATAAGAATTTCCGGCCACCTGCACCAAGAACAGCTGATCAGTGGGGGTCCCATTTCACTCACATAAAGCCTGCTTTACACGTTGCAATTTCGCATACGATATCGTATGCGATTTGCAACGCCCCCATCGTATATGCGGCACGTTCAATTTGTTGAACGTGCCGCACAAACGATTAACCCCCGTCACACATACTTACCTTCCATACGACCTCGATGTGGGCGGCGAACGTCCACTTCCTGGAGTGGGAGGGACGTTCGGCGTCACAGCGACGTCACACGGCAGCCGGCCAATAGAAGCGGAAGGGCGGAGATGAGCGGGATGTAAACATACCGCCCACCTCCTTCCTTCCGCATTGCCAGCCGGGAGCTGCAGGACGCAGGTAAGCTGCAGTTCATCGTTCCCGGGGTGTCACACGCTGCGATGAGTACTACCCCGGGTACGATGAACAACTTGACGTTCAATTCGTCAGGAATGAATGACGTGCATGTGATGAACGGTTTTTCGTTCAATCGCAATTGCACATCGCTGTCACACGCTACAACATACTTTACCAAGCCAGGGAAGGAGTCTTGCGAGGATAATTTGCATATTCCCAGTGCCTTCTGGGATAAGTGAAGAGTCACCGCGAGCTCAAGGAGAACCGGGTTTTGGCCGTTACAGCCGGAAGGAAGACTTCTGAAAGCCAGGGAAGGAGTCTTGCGAGGATAATTTGCATATTCCCAGTGCCTTCTGGGATAAGTGAAGAGTCACCGCGAGCTCAAGGAGAACCGGGTTTTGGCCGTTACAGCCGGAAGGAAGACTTCTGAAAGCCAGGGAAGGAGTCTTGCGAGGATAATTTGCATATTCCCAGTGCCTTCTGGGATAAGTGAAGAGTCACCGCGAGCTCAAGGAGAACCGGGTTTTGGCCGTTACAGCCGGAAGGAAGACTTCTGAAAGCCGCCTGTCTTCTTCATTGTGAGCGTGAGTGAGCAAAGTGTGAGCAAAAGTAAGTGTGAATAGAATTGTTTGTATTTAGTTGTTTAATTACTTAACATTTGTTTAGTGCTATCCCCATTAGAAAATGTGCTCCACTATTGCTAATGCGATCCAGTGTACATCTTGTCTCATGTATGCAGTCCTTGAAAAGCCGTTCGATGGTGCATACTGTTGTTCGAGATGTGCGCAAGTTGCACGTTTGGAAGCCCAGATACTGGATCTAAATGAGCAGCTGGCAACTCTGAGATGCATTAGCAATATGGAAAGCAGTGTGCTGCTCACTGAGCAGCAGCTTGCTGGGTCAGATGTGGGGGAGGATCGTAGTAGGGAGCGGCAGGACGGTGAGGTAGGTAGCTGGGTGACAGTTAGAAAGGGGGGTAAAGGGAAAAGTGCTAGGGAGGCTAGTCCTGAACTGACACACCCCAATAGGTTTGCAAACTTGGCAGATGAGGGGGATGTCATTACAGGGGTAGCATTGCTGCAGCAAGGCATGACCTCTGAACGCCAGAGGAGTGTCTGCTCCAGTAAGGGGGGGAATAGGAGTGCAGGGCAGGCAAGACAGGTACTGGTAGTGGGGGACTCAATTATTAGGGGGACAGATAGGGCAATCTGTCACAAAGACAGGGATCGCCGAACAGTGTGTTGTCTTCCTGGCGCTCGAGTTCGGCACATCGCTGATCGGGTTGACAGATTACTGGGAGGGGCTGGGGAGGACCCAGCGGTCATTGTACATATTGGCACAAATGACAAAGTTAGAGGTAGGTGGAAGGTCCTTAAAGATGATTTCAGGGAATTAGGTTGTAAGCTTAAAGCATGGACCTCAAAGGTGGTATTTTCGGAAATACTACCTGTGCCACGAGCCACACCAGAGAGGCAAAGAGAGATCAGGGAGGTTAACAGGTGGCTCAAGAATTGGTGTAGGAAAGAGGGTTTTGGGTTCCTGGAGAATTGGGCCGACTTTTCAGTTGGCTACAGATTCTATGCTAGGGATGGGCTGCATCTTAATGGGGAGGGTGCAGCTCTGCTGGGGCAGAAAATGGCTAGAAGGTTGGAGGAGTGTTTAAACTAGGAATGGGGGGCGAGGGTATTCACTTTATAGAAGGGGAATGTAGTGCAGATAGGGACCAGGGCACAAGTAATGAAATTGGGGGTGGTACGGGGGGAAGGGTTAGGACAGTCAATACAGTAAGCAGGAATATAGGTACAGAGTCATACGTAACGTGCATGTACACTAATGCCCGAAGCCTCACAAATAAGGTGGAGGAATTAGAATTAATATTGTTGGAAGAAAATTATGATATAGTGGGGATATCAGAGACATGGCTGGATGAGAGCTATGACTGGGCTGTTAATTTACAGGGTTATAGCCTATTCAGGAATGACCGTACAAATAAGCGAGGGGGAGGTGTGTGTCTATATGTAAAATCATCCTTAAAACCCATCCTGCGTGACAACATATGTGAGGGTACTGAGAATGTAGAGTCCCTATGGGTGGAGATAAGGGGGGGGAGAGTGAATAATAAAATACTGATAGGGGTGTGTTATAAGACGCCGAATATTATGGAAGAGGTAGAGAATCTCCTCATAAAGCAAATTGATAAAGCAGCGAGTCTCGGAGAGGTAATTATTATGGGGGACTTTAACTATCCTGATATAAATTGGGGAACAGAAACTTGCAGTTCCAGCAAAGGAAATAGATTTTTGATAACAATGAAAGATAATTACCTTTCACAAATGGTACAGGACCCCACAAGAGGGGGAGCACTACTAGACCTTGTACTAACCAATAGGCCAGACCGCATATCAAATATACAAGTTGGGGGTTACTTGGGGAATAGTGATCACAAAATAATAAGTTTTCATGTATTCTTTAGTAAGATGTATAGTAGAGGGGCTACAAGGACACTAAACTTCAGGAAAGCAAATTTTAAACGGTTGAGAGATGATCTTAGTGCAATAAACTGGGATGATGTACTAAGTAATAAAAGTACACAAAGCAAATGGGAGACTTTTATGAGCATCCTGAATAGGGCTTGTGCAGAAAATATACCCTATGGGAACAAACATGCTAGAAATAGGAGGAAACCCCTATGGCTAAATAGAGCTGTAAGGGAAGCAATAAAAGAAAAACAGAAAGCCTTAAAAGAATTAAAGAGGGTAGGTAGTGATGAGGCATTATATAATTATAGAAAATTAAATAAAATATGTAAAAAGCAAATTAAGTTAGCTAAGTTTGAGACAGAGAGACTCATTGCGAGAGAAAGTAAAAATAATCCTAAAATATTCTTTAACTACATAAACAGTAAAAAACTGAAAAGCGATAGTGTTGGCCCCCTTAAAAATAGTCTTGGTGAAATGGTGGAAGGGGATGAGGGTAAAGCCAACCTGCTGAATGACTTTTTTTCTACGGTTTTTATACAAGAAAATGCCATGGCAGATGACATGACCAGTGATGCCATAAATTCACCCTTGAATATTACCTGCTTAACCCAGCAGGAAGTACGCCGCCGCCTCGAAATCACTAAGGTTGACAAATCTCCGGGCCCGGATGGCATACACCCCAGAGTACTACAGGAATTGAGTTCTGTGATAGATAGACCATTATTTTTAATCTTCTCAGATTCCTTAATAACAGGGTCGGTACCGCAGGACTGGCGCATAGCAAATGTGGTGCCAATAATAGGCCGGTAAGTTTAACCTCTACGGTTGGTAAAATCCTTGAGGGTTTCTTGAGAGATGCTATACTGGAGTATCTCAAGAAAAATAACCTTATGACAGAGTATCAACATGGGTTTATGAGGGATCGATCCTGTCAAACTAATTTGATCAGCTTCTATGAAGAGGTAAGTTCAACCCTGGACCAGGGAAATGCAGTGGATGTTGTGTATATGGACTTTTCAAAAGCTTTTGATACGGTGCCACACAAAAGGTTGGTACATAAAATGAGAATAATGGGGATAGGGGAAAATATGTGTAACTGGGTTAAAAACTGGCTCAGTGATAGGAAACAAAGGGTGGTTATTAATGGTACGTACTCGGACTGGGTCTCAGTTCATAGTGGGGTACCACAGGGGTCAGTATTGGGCCCGCTTCTTTTCAACATATTTATAAATGACCTTGTTGGGGGCATGCGGAGTAGAATTTCAATATTTGCAGATGATACTAAACTCTGCAGGGTAATCAATACAGAGGAGGATAATTTTATATTACAGGGAGATTTATGTAAATTGGAGGATTGGGCTGAGAAGTGGCAATTGAAGTTTAATGTAGATAAATGTAAGGTCATGCACTTGGGTAGAGGAAATAACATTTATGATTATGTACTTAATTGTAGAACACTGGGTAAAACAAACACAGAAAAAGACTTGGGTGTATGGGTGGATGGTAAACTTCACTTTAGTGGACAGTGTCAGGCAGCTGCTGCCAGGGCTAATAAAATAATGGGATGTATTAAAAGAGGTATAAGTGTTCATGAAAAAAATATAGTTCTACCTCTGTACAAGTCACTAGTGCGACCGCACTTAGAATACTGTGTACAATTCTGGTCACCGATATATAAGAAGGACATAGCTGAACTGGAGAGGGTGCAGAGAAGAGCGACCAAGATTATTAGAGGAATGGGGGGGCTGCAATACGAAGACAGGTTATTAAACTTGGGGTTATTTAGTCTGGAAAAACGAAGGCTTAGGGGGGATCTAATCACAATGTATAAATATATGAGGGGACAGTACAGAGACCTTTCCAAAGATCTCTTTACACCTAGGCCTGCGACTGGAACACGGGGGCATCCGCTACGTCTTGAGGAAAGAAGGTTTAATCATAATCACAGACGAGGATTCTTTACTGTACGAGCAGTGAGACTATGGAACTCTCTGCCGCATGATGTTGTAATGAGTGATTCACTACTAACATTTAAGCAGAGCCTGGATGCCTTTCTTGAAAAATTTAATATAACCAGTTATGTATATTAGATTTTATGACAGGGTATTGATCCAGGGAACTAGTCTGATTGCCGGATGTGGAGTCAGGAAGGAAATTTTTTCCCCATTGGAACTTGTTTGCCACATTGGGGTTTTTTGCCTTCCTCTGGATCAACATGTTAGGCTACGGGTTGAACTAGATGGACTTAGAGTCTCCCTTCAACCTTAAAAACTATGATACTATGATACTATGATACTTTACGATGCCGGATGTGCGTCACCTACGACGTGACCCCACTGACACATCGTAAGATATCTTGTAGCGTGTAAAGCGGGCTTTAGAAGCAATGCGCAAGTGGGACCGAGGCCTAATGATGAGACATAGTCAGTATCACAAATAAACATTTACATTCAGGTACGTTATAGATGATTGTCTCTGAGTTGTTTCTTTCTATTCTTTATCTTATCCTGACGCCATGATTACTTTTCACATTCACATCTCGTTTCTGCAGATTTCCATCTTCTCCGATCTTCTGCAGCACATCCCGACACAATGCCCCTAAATATAGCAGAATGATAATACTTTTAGTTAAAAATATCTGCCCTATGCTGTGCCCCAGAATAAATAATGGCCCCTCACTGTGTTCTCTGCCCAAAAATGACCCACACACTCTCCCTCTTATGGTACATGCCCTCCACACTGCCCACTTCTTTCCATACTGAGCACACTCTTCACACTGTCCTTTACACCATGTCCCCTTATACTGCCCAGTCTTTATACGGTGCCCTGTGTATTCTGTGTCCTCCAAACTTCTTTCCAGTTTGCTCCACATCCTCTCTCTCCCCATGCATCACCCCTCATCCTCTCTCTCCCCATACATCACCCGTCACCCTCTCTCTCTCTCCCCATACATCACCCCTCACACTCTCTCTCCTCATATATCACCCCTCATTTTCTCTCTCCCCATGCATCACCCCTCATCTTTCTCCCCATGCATCACCCCTCATCTTCTCTCTCCCCATGCATCACCCATCATTCTCTTTCTCCCCATGCATCACCCCTCATCCTCCCTCTCCCCATGCATCACCTCTCTCTTTATACTGTGTCCCAAGATTCTTCCCCCTCCCCATCCTCTCTTCCCACCATATTCTGTCCACAGATAGTTCCCTCCCCCACCCTCTTTCTTGTCTTCACAGCTCCACGGGAACACTTATCAGCGTTCTCTTTCACCTCCGCGCTGCGGCCCTGACTTCCGGGTCAGCAATGTGATAAGCTGACCTGATCACATAACAGCCGTCGCTCTGACCCGTAAGTCAGCACTAGCGATCACCGCTTCAATTGTCCTCGCATCTGACAGATACAAGGACAATTGAGTACTGGGAGCCGCGCGCTGCACTTTCTACGAGTGTGGTTGTCAGTGTGACAGCTGCGCTTAGAGAATGGCCGTCTCCCACTACGGGGCCGCAAACGCAGCCCCCGGGCAGACTTTCACACAGCCGCATCAGGCAGCCCGACAGTACCCCACTGACTGTTGCGCCCCCGGGGCAGATACCACACCAGCCCCCCCCTAGATACGCCTCTGCTTATGTTCAGTCCTAGTCATTTCTTGGACTACTTCATACCACATTATGGCCTGGTCAAACTTATTATGGTCCTCTAGCCATCCTTTACATTTAGTCAGGAAATCCTGCCATGTTTGTGTGACGCCCCAGGAGCGCTGATCCTGTTCGGGGATGCCACAGTGCTGGATAACAGGTAGGTTAACTTCAATGGGAAATTCATGACGCCACTCTCGGTATTGCGGTCAGGACGACCGCCACTGCAGTTTAAGGGACACCTGGGGCTGATGGTAGGTGCAGTCAGATGTGGTGGCCTCCCGAGAGTGAGGCTGGCCCCAGGGCCCGGTGTAGGTGTATAGTGCAGCAAGTCGCAGAGTAATCCACACACACAGCAGTAATGTCTTTCAGGGTTTTACTCACTGTTTGTTGTTAGAAGAGTGAGGTATCTGGGGCGATGCTGTGATGAACCAGGAGGGGAACCGGGTATCCCTTTGGCTGACGTCGGGGTGGCTGCTAGCTCGCCTTCCTAGCCCTCTTTGTTTGAGGTGGCCCCGACCTGAAGTCGTGTGGGGCTCACCCAGGGAAGCTGCTTCTGCCAGTTCTCCCCTTTTTGGCCCTTTGTCTGTAGCCTGGACCAAGTGTTTCTGGCTGCTGCCTTCTTCCACTTATGGGCCCTCTCGTTGCTACGTGGCTCCGGACTCTGTGTTGGTTTGGTGAAGGGCATGGAGTGCCCCCCACCTGCAGGTTTAGCAGGCCAACTGAATGGGCCCCTGCTCTGGGGACCTGTAACCCCGTGCGGGCAGGGTCTACTGGCAGTCCCCGTACTCGGCCACCTCTCTGCACTCCGGCCTCAGGTAGTTTTCGGGCGGCACTACCAGGTAGCCCTTTCTCCCCCGCCAGCAGCCACGAACGGTGCAGTGTCTGTAAGGGCCCTGCTCACTGCTCTGCCCTCCAGACGCGACTCCTCCACTTCCTTCTCCTTTGGCTGCCTCTGCACAACTCCCTTGTTCCCAGTGACGCCACCCACCACTAGCTGGGAGGCGAGGGCCCCGCCCCCTCCCTGAGTCTGCTCAGGGGTCCCCTCTAGCTGTGTGTGTGTTCCTAGTTACTAGTGTTCCGTGTGTCCACACGCTTATCAGCCATCAGGATTACCTGTATTGTACTGACCCGACTTGGGTGCAGTACTCAGTGGTGCCTGACCAGGTCAGGGGCGCCACATTTGTTCATCCAGTGTTCCATTCATACCTGCATTCACCTTTTCCCAATTTGGTCTACAGCCTTTGATAGCTTCTGCGCCTTTTATGTGTTGTACAACATCAATTGCAGGAGTCCATATCTCCACATCCTCATCCTCACTGGATGAGGATCTACTCTGTGTAGTTCTTATCCTTGCAACAACTCGGAATGACAACAACCACACGACAATGATAACAATTACAGAGAACTATGTCTTTGCATCCATGTTGCTTTCAAGGGTAGGACCTTACCTTGCACCACACCACTCGACACTGCGCAAGGTAAATAGTGGCTACTACGTGATACCCCACGTCTGGGGCCCACGAGTTGCCACTTGAGTGATTGCACTGCCGGTACCACGCTTTTGTGGCACACCAGCAGCCACTCAAGAGTGACTGCACTGCCGGTACCTCACGTCTGTGGCACACCAGCAGCCACTCTACTGCAGTAACTTAATATCTAGAATTGGGATCCCAGTATCACAGAGTAGGTAATATAATAATATGGGGCCCTTCTCCCCCCTTGGTTTTCCACATGAGCGTCTGTACAGCACGCTACACTGGAAAACCCTTAAATCACTTAACGTTTTTTTCTATGGCACAGAAAGCAGGTAAATATTGTAGGGCAGATAATGACTATAACCAGTGCCCAATCAGGAGGGATGTTAGGTACTGAATTAATCAAAGATGGTAGCAAAAGGGAGCTAATGAGAGGACCAGAACAACCAAAACCCTATGAGCTGCTAATCATACCCTGGGAATGTTATCAGGGTGTCCAAATAGACCTGTATCACAATTTTTAGCCCATAAATTCAAAGTTCAATGTCTTAAAGGGACGGTACACTTTTTGCAAAAATGGCAAAAAAAAGGACTCGCACTTACAGCAGAGTAAAGATAGTGATTATAAACAGCGCTCACACAAGAGGTATGTACGATATTCCATGCGTAACACCAAAAGAGCAGCAAAAAGAACTAAAGAGAAACCTATAACAAGCAGTGTATTATCAGGGTGCGTGATATAGTTTCTGCGGATTAATTGCCGTGTTAGTGAGAGGCGATCAGTGTCGTGTAGTACAGGCACAATGAAGTCCACGCAATGCATAATATGTCAGATTCTCTGAGAATAATAGTGCTAAAAAACAGAAGCGCTGATAGGGTTTTACCAGATAAGTACAGGTTAGTATATAGATAAATACACTCACCAAAAATGGTTGTGAAGGGTCACAACCACCGTAGATAGCATAGGATAATGGCGGCTGCCGCGGCCCCACGTGCAGAAGTCTTCAGTGTAGGAGGAGAAAAAGGGGTTAAACCCGCGCAATCCGCCAAATAAGATGTAGAGATGTTGATAGTTTAATCACTCTTTTATTCCATAGGTCTACGCGTTTCAAGGTGCAGGGACCTCTTCCTCAGGACCAGAAAATCAACATTGCATGTGCAGAGAGATAACACACTTATATACATATGGGATATAACAAAGGACCGCCTACTGGCACTTTGAAAGGAAAAAAAAAAAAAAATTACTGATACATATAGATGCATCTTAACACTATATGAACAACTGACTAAGTTTTGCTATGGTGCTGGAAAATGCTGTGTCATTTAAACACATTTTTTTTTTTTTTTTCCTTTCAAAGTGCCAGTAGGCGGTCCTTTGTTATATCCCATATGTATATAAGTGTGTTATCTCTCTGCACATGCAATGTTGATTTTCTGGTCCTGAGGAAGAGGTCCCTGCACCTTGAAACGCGTAGACCTATGGAATAAAAGAGTGATTAAACTATCAACATCTCTACATCTTATTTGGCGGATTGCGCGGGTTTAACCCCTTTTTCTCCTCCTACACTGAAGATTCTCTGAGAATGTGAGCAAGAGCAGGACATTGCAAGATGAGAAAGGTTAGTTGCAGGACGTCCAGCGTCTGCTTCCAGAGATGAGACAGTGTCTTGCTGTAAAAGTCGGCAGCGTTCACTGCTTTCAGAGTCACAAATTTGGCAGCTGTCAGACATGAGGCTGGGCCAGTCAGTGTCAGTAGCCAAGATGTGAGAGCGTTCTTTACAAAGTCACACAACATACCGGTGTTCACACCAAACCGACAGTGCTCATCACAAATGGCAGGTCATCCACATACACACATACAAGAAATCACAACCTGTCAGCAAAACTGCCAGTCAGTCAAAAAGTCAGTTACGGACATTGCAATCAGTCTTCAAGTACACTCATTGCAATGTTTTTACAATCACACAAAGTTATAAGGTTACCATACACACAGAGAAACCACAAAGTCCCTGGCTCGTACCCAGCAGCTCCGTCCCTTCTGAACGGAAGCCTCAAATGGTGTACGACCGTTCCCTGCCTATAGTGATGCGTATCTAGATCTTATACTCACCTCAGTCTCCTCCGAGTATGTCTATCAAGCTCAAAGAGCGACAGACCTGGTCTATCAAATCGTGCCAGGGTCCGGGTAGGTCTTTGCACATGAATGTTAGAGTTTCAGACCCTCAGTTTCAACTGCTATACTCATCAATCTCGGCGGGTGTCCCTAGGTATAGACAAAAACAAACATGTAACAGTCCCTGGCCGGAGGCGCCTCACATGGGTCAGCTCGCAGAATCGCAGGGGCCCTAACTTCCTCACGGTTGGACCCCTCTATACTGGGTCACTATTCTCAGCCTCCCTCGTAAGAAGCTTATGACCCACCACAGGGCTAGGTGGTACTTGGTCCCGGGCCCAGTATTACAGGGATATGTCACGAGTCTGGCCAATGCCTGGTTCCGTGACCCTGGGGGTTGATTAAAAAGAGGTTTAAAATGAAGATAAAAGAATCAGGAAAGAGAAATTTCCAGCGCAGTCCAACTTTTCTTATAAAAATTCATCTTTATTAGTCAATCCATAAAAAAGGGGGATTTACAAGCGGTCAGCAAAATATAGCATAGAAGTTATGCAGACCCCACAAAGCTACGCGTTTCGACGTGAGTCTTAATCATGCTCAGAGCATGATTAAGACTCACGTCGAAACGCGTAGCTTTGTGGGGTCTGCATAACTTCTATGCTATATTTTGCTGACCGCTTGTAAATCCCCCTTTTTTATGGATTGACTAATAAAGATGAATTTTTATAAGAAAAGTTGGACTGCGCTGGAAATTTCTCTTTCCTGATTCTTCATGGCAGCCTAGCCTTCCGTGCGCCTCCCTGGAAATACAGCGGATCACAGCAATTCGGTGAGCTGAATTTTCTCTTTTGCTTTAAGATAAAAGAATGGTTTTTTTTTGTGATGCCACTTGCAGTATGCGGCTAGGTGAGGAAAGTCGCCGCTGCAGTCTCTCATTGCTGGGGCTGGTGGTATTTAGCAGCTTAGATGTAATGGCCCTCTGCAAGTAGGGCTGAGCCCCAGGGGACAATGATGGGAGTGTAGTATGAGGGCAACAGGTGAAACAGGTAAGAGAAGAACTCAGGCCACACAAGAGCTGTGGTTTAACTTGTCTTTTACTCACGGGTTTTGTGAGCTACAGCCCGACTGGTGCTGGTCGGCACCAAAATGGGCCTCAGGATTCCTTTTGTCCCAGTGCCGGTTTTGTGACCTGGTGAGCTGTACTTCCTTGGACCCGTCTGTAGTTGGTGGGTCCCTGTAGCCTGAAGCGTTCTGGGGCTCCCCTCCTGGTCTCTCAGTCTTGGCCCGTATAGCAGGCAGATTTAACCACTCATGAGTTGGGCCTCCGCCTCAGCTCCCTTGGTTCCCTGTTTGCTGCTGTGCTCCGGATACTAACGTTGGTGAGGAACCGTGATGATTCCCTCACCGGGCAGATTTATTAGATGAGCTTGAAGCGTCTTTCTGAACTAGGGCTCTGCACCCCACCGGTGCCTGGTCCTGTAAGTACTCCCCGTACTCTCCCAGCGACCGTACTCCTTTTTGCCCAATCAGTCACTCCACATTTGCTGTCTTGCATGTTATCCTCAGACCTACTGTCAACTGCCTACTGCACACTCTAGCCCCTCCCCTTTCCCTGGTTTCTGACTAGCGGGTTTGGACGAGCCCCAGCTACAGGTGGCTATCCATCAGGTCCGCCTCTAGCTTGTTACCCAGTCTGGGGACAAGGGCATGGTTTTGTATGTTTGGTTGCTGTTGTTTGGTTTTTACCAGCATTGGTCTTCCAGGAATCCGAGGTTAGTACTGCACCTGTTACTAGATGCAATACCCTGTGGCACCTGACAACTCAGGGGCGCCACACTTATTACAGACACTCACAGACTCATACGCCTACAGACAATAGCACATATAAAGCAACACTCATTGGGTACTAGGCAGCAGGATGCCTGCACGGCACACCCCAAACCACAAGGATGGCACAGGAGGCAGTCAGTAACACAAAGGGTTACTTATCATGGTTTGCCCTACATCTAGTCCTGTTCCCGTGGGGAGGGGGGGGGGGGCGATATTGTGAGGCCACAATTCACCACCAAAAACTGTTATGGCAATCAGCCAAGCCACGTGCAAAATGAATGCTTCGCCAGCGGGAAGAAGTCAGCAATAACAGATGACAGTCATGTGATTCCCCATCTGAGCAAGTGCCCAGGGGGTCATTTATTGAAAAGCTCTAACATATAAGTCAATGCACCCCAACATTCATTGGTCAATCTCAACACTATTACATAATAATTGGTTACACTCTTGTTTATCATTTATACTCATTGGTTAATTTGGAATATCATGTAAAATAAAGACCACCTGATTCAAATGGAACATGCAGAGCCATGTGTATCAGGGGACACTCTTAGAGATAAGGACTGGTACATTGTAAAATGTACCAGTACCTAATATATCATTTTATATATAAAGGTACATTACACTGACTATGGCCTTCACATCTGTCTAGATGTTATTCTATGTTAGGTGTAGCAAATAATATTAATAATAATAATAATCATAATCTGATCTTCTAAACCAGATTCAAGCTGGCGTCACACGGTACGATATATCGGGCGATATGTCGGTGGGGTAACGGAGTTTTTGACGCATATCCAGCATCGTTTGATATATCGTAGCGTGTGACAGCTACGAGCGACTGTGAACGAGCAAAAATACTCACCTTATCGTTGCTCGTTGACACGTCACTCATTTTCAAAATGTCGGTCCTCCTTCTGTGCTCCGGTTGTTCATCGTTCCCGAGGCAGCATATGTCGCTCCGTGTGACACCCCGGGAACGACGAACACAGCTTACCTGCGTCCCGCCGGCAATGTGGAAGGAAGGAGGTGGGCGGGATGTTACGTCCCGCTCATCTCTGCCCCTCCACTTCTATTGGCCGGCTGCTGTGTGACAACGCTGTGACGCCGAACGTCCCTCCCCCTTCAGGAAGAGGATGTTCACCGCCCACAGCGACGTCGTCTGGGAGGTAAGTGCGTGTGACAGGGGGTTAACGATTTTGTGCACCACGGGCAACTAATTGCCCATGACGCACAAACGACAGGGGCGGGTACGATCGCTCGTGCGATCAAACGATAGATCGTACCGTGTGACGCCGGCTTCATTCTTTAACAATGCCCACCACATCATAATCCATGGATGACATAAGAGTCTCCAATTCATTCATTTTGTTTGCAAGACTTCTTGCATTTGCCAGTAGACATTTAATACTATTAACACATTCCTTATCCCTAGCCTCCCTACTTTCCTTGCATGTCCCAGACCCCCCAATCCTTCATTGACCCCTACTGTCTCACTGTCTCTATCTGCTCTATCTATCCCCTTATTTGCTCCACTACCCTCTCTCCCCCAGATCCTAGTTTAAAAGCTCCTCCATCCGTCTGACCATTTTCTCCCCCAGCACTTCTGCACCCTCCCCATTGAGGTGCAGCCCGTCCCTACTGTAGAACCTGTAGCTGACTGAGAAGTCGGCCCAGTTCTCCGTGAACCCAAACCCTTCCTTCCTGCACCAATTTCTAAGCCATGTATCTATCTCCCTAAGCTCTCGTTGTCTTTCTAGTGATGCTCGTGGCACCGTTAGTATTTCTGAAAACACCACCTTCCAGGTCCTGTACTTCAGCTTCTCTCCTGGTTACCTGTAATCATTAAGGACCTTCCACCTGTCTCTAACTTTGTCATTAGTACCAATATGCACTATGACCGCTGAGTTTTCCCCAGCCCCACCCAGCAATCTGTCTACCCGATCCACAATATGACGAACCCGAGCACCCGGCAGACAATTCACTCTTCGGCATTCACGGTCTCTGTGACAGATGACCCTGTCTGTCCGCCTAATTATAGAGTCCCCTACCACCAACATCTGTCTAGCCTTTGCTGCTCTCCTATTTCCCTCCTTCCTACAGCAGCCATTTTCCTGGTTGCTAGTAGCAATGTCCTGCTGTAGTGAGCCTAGTCATGTCCCTTCATTCCTAATATCAGCCACACAGGCATATTTACTAGGTTGTGCCAGATCAGGACTAGGCTCCCTGACACTTTTCCCCCTACCTCCTCTTCTGTTACCCAGCTACCTACCTCTGGGTCCTGACCTTCCCCTCCTCCACCCTCCTCCATAGCACTGGCCCCAGCCAGAGCCGCTCAGTGAGCTCTAAACTCCTCTCCAGGTTTGCAATGCTCCTGAGTGTTGTGAGCTGCATATTTAGATCAGTTACCTGGGCTTCCAAATATGTAACACGCTGACATCGAGTGCAGACATATTCACCCTCCAACGGCTGCTCAAGGCAGGCATACATCTGACAAGACACACACCTGGCAGCATTGTCCATGGAGCCGCTATTAAATGGGGATGAACGGTACAGATAAAAGCAAAAAACAATGGGAGAGAGGAGGCGGAGCTTGCCGGTGATGATGTCACAGCCTTAAAAGAGAAGGAGCAACGGTCATCTTCAAAAGCAACAAATACGCAAAATGAAAGTCATTTTGACAGACTAAAAACCAGTGGACCATCTGTGGGAAGGTCTGGGGAGTATTTCAAGACTATTCCTGAGGAAATCTGAGGTGGCACAGCGGAGATACTCGAAAAAATCTGTGGTGGGCAGAAGTTCAGTAAGTGAGTACCTCACAACACACTGTCTCCTCATGTCCCCAGTTCAGCTAGTGACAGCAAAATGATTCCACTAATGTGCACCATCACCTACTCACATTTATACTAACCCCAGTCATAAAAGATGACAGAAGGTCCTCATTAGCCTGTGACAGGATCTTCTGGGAGTGCTCGTGCAGCAGTTATTTTAGTTGCCGTGGTGATGGAGACACTGGCTCATAGAAATCAATGGCGATCTAACTGCTAATCTCAGATACATTACCAGTGGAAGTGCCTTCATTTAATAGTGTCCTGTTAATATACTTGATTAAACTTGCTCAAAAACTAGTGAACCATTTGTGGGAAAGTCTAGTGAGCATCTGAAGTCCATTTCCAAAGGAATCTGAGGTGGCACAGCGAAGATATTGATGAAAAACATTGGCGGGTAAGAGAAGTGTTAGTGCGCTCCTGTCACACATTATCTCCCCGCATCTCTGCTCCCCACACTGTCAGTATTAGCATCCTTAACTGTGACCACATACCAGCACATCTTGCCAGAACTAAAAGAAAACTCTGTCCCTAATCTCAGTGACCCTCGGAGTCCTTTGTCAGCCACTCAATAAATCACCTCAGAAGGGCTGCCGCCATCTTTGTTTCCGTGGCCACAGAGAAGCTGGCTCTATTAAACTCAGTAGTGATTACACTGACACCCTCCGATACCTTTCTGGTGAATGAGCCTCTGTTCTTTAATGTTCCCATTGTAATACCTGATCAACCATGAGGAAATAAAGCTGTCACATGCTCCCAGACCTAATTTTATTGTCACTATATAGACAGCTCCGGATCAAGCACGCACCGCTGCCATTTTGCCATAGAGACATAGCAACAAGTCTAAACTTGATTATCCCTGATTATAATAAAAAGGAAAATAACATTTTTTACATGGTCCAAACTTTAAAGACATATTACATTGTCTTCTTTAACACTTTTTACTTTGATCTCTTTTAAAGGCGTAGCTCTTAAAGGGATAATATCCTTTTTTCTTAACAAAAATTTTTTAAAGGGGGTTGTTAAATTCACACTGACATATATTGACATTTCTTTTCATTTAAAATGGAGAAGGATACAAAGCCTAAATTTTTTTATAGTAACCCATCAAACAAAACACAAAAACTGAATCCTGGATCAAATTCCGGAAAAAATCACCAACCTACGGTGTCAAAGAAGATTACGACCTCCCCTTTATCTACAAAAAAAGACGCCAAAACAACACAGTCTCAATGTGACACTTATCATAAGGACTTTCTGAATGGAAGTAGTGCCGCCCTGGAATTACCTCAAGATGACAAAATTACACAAGCGGAAAAAAAACACATCAAACCGCCTTTATTTAATTCTTTCGAACAAGACAAGGACGACCCCTTGGGAGTTGATGACATGGACACTTCTAAGGCAGGGACTAACAAACGTAAAGGAACAGATACTTACCGTGACCCTACAAAAAATACATTCTCTGTGTCCCCTTCGGGTTCTAGTGATGAGGCTTTTTCACCTGTTCATAGAAAACAGAGATCTAAACTGGAACTTAACGCTACTGACCAAACATGGGTGACACTTCATAATCTACAACCTTGGGACACCACAAAAGCGCCAGACAGAGCGGACATGGAATCGTTTATGGTTCATTTAATATCTTCTCTTAAGACTGATATAAATGTTGCTCTAGAGCAACAAACTAAAATATTGAAAGATGATCTGGTGGCTATAAATGCTAGATTAGACAACTATGGCGAAAAAATGACAAAGATAGAAGAAAAAACAGTGACTCTCACCCAGGGTCAGGAAGACTTACAATCCCAAATCCGATCTTTGAAAACTAAGGTTGCAGACCTTGAAGACAGATCAAGACGTAATAACCTGAAGCTCAGGGGCGTTCCTGAAATAATACCAGCTAATGACTTAGAGAACTACACCAAACGCCTATTAAAAACTGCTATTCCGACTCTGTCGGATTCTGATGTTATCATTGATAGGATCCATCGTCTGCCAAAGCCTAAGTTTCTTGCTCCTGAAATTCCCAGAGATGTCATTTTCAAATTTCATTATTTTCGCACCAAAGAAAAACTTTTGTCCTACATGAAAAATAACACATCATTGCCAGATCCCTTTAGATACGTCAAAGTGTTTATTGACATTTCAAGAGAGACTATGAATTTGCGAAAATCCTTCTCTGATACTACTAGGAAACTTAAAGATTGGGGTATCCAATATCGTTGGGGTTTTCCGACCAAACTCCTCATTTGGCTAAATGGCAAAGTGGTTCCCATTCTTTCCCCAGAGGATGGCCAAAGTTTTCTGCAATCTTTAGACAGGAACAAAGAACCAAAAAAGGATCATCACAATTCTCGTCCTACTTGACCATATGGATTACAAATACTGTTTAGTCCTTTAATGTGTAACAGTTTGCCACTTGGATTCCTACTATTACAACCTTCTTCATTTGTCTTGCTGGATAAATAACTTGGACTTTTCCATGGACCTTTTAACCACCACAAGAAGATCTACCGGACTTTCTATCCTTTTCTTCTACCTGCTACCATCTATTTGTGAAGAACGTCTTAACATCATAACCTGCTTTTCTCCTATAAACTTTGCCTCGCTTGAGATTCTCCTACTTTGGAGAATTAAACCTATAAGGAGAACTTTTCATTTATCTGTTATTTCTTTATTTTGTGATTTAATTCAACTGTTGTCTTGAATATTGCCAGTTGTTATATATTATAAGTTGTTGTTACAGTACTTGATAAGACTATTAAACCTCAGGTTCCGCATCCTGTGTTTTAGGTAAGTATATTTTTACTGGAATTAGAAACTTGTCATTTTACTAACCTTGTTTTTCTTTTAATGTATTTACGGTTATTAATTTCGATATTACATTAAAAATGACCACAAAATTCCTAAGTTACAATGTTAGAGGCCTCAATTGTCCCAGACGTAGACATTTGGCATGGCGAGACATCAAAAACTCTGGAGCAGATATTGTCTGTCTTCAGGAAACGAAAATTTCTAAAAACAATCCTATCAAATTTGAAAATAAAAATTTTGTACATTCCTTTAGTTCATTGAATGAAAAGAAAAATGCTGGCGTTCTTACACTTATTAAGAATACGGTGACTTTTGAATTTATAAACGAAATAAAAGATAATTCTGGTAGATTTCACATTCTAGCGTGCAAAATCAATAACTGTGCTTGTACAATTGCGAATGTATATGCGCCTAATTTCACCCAAATTCGTTTCTTAAACAAATTATTAAAAAATCTAGAAACCATCCACATTGGCGACCTAATACTCCTTGGTGACTTTAACCTAATACCTGACCCCATCCTTGATTCTACTGCAAATTTTAGATACAGGAAACAGAACCTTCAAAATTGGCTTCACAAAAATGAACTTTTGGATAGTTTCAGATGTTTAAACTCTACATCTAGAGAATACTCTTATTTTTCAGAAATATATAAATCTTTCTCAAGAATCGACCTTATTCTCACAAACTCATTGTCCATCTCTAAATTTAAAAAAGTTTCCATATTACAGAAATCTTCTCCGACCATTGTCCCGTCTCTTGTGAGGTTCTATTAAATTATAACTCTCCCAAAAATTGCCTGTGGAAATGTAGTCCTTTTATAATTAATACTTTCAAATACAAAGCTCAGATTGAAAATGCCATCAAATTATACTTTCAGGATAACGTGAATGATGAAACAAGCCCCACAACAATTTGGTTGGCACATAAAGCTGTCTTGAGAGGGGAATTAATTAAAATATCATCCCACCACAAAAAACTTAGAAGACAGAAAATAGAACTTACTCAAAAACTGATATATGACAAAGAAAAACTTCTACAACAATCTCCTACCTCATCTAGTCATATTTATAAAGAACTTTTAGACCTCAGAATCCAACTTAGAGCACTCCTCTTTGATGAATATGACAAATATTTATATTATTCTAAACAGCTATATTATACAGACTTCAATAAACCCACACGCTTAATGGCTCAAAGAGTGAAAGCAGCAAGAATCAAAAATAGAATAACATCTATTAAGAATACTCAGGGTATATCAATACACCATCCAGAGGAAATAGCTAACTCCTTTGCAGATTACTACTCCAGGCTCTATAACCTTAAAAACGATCCTCACTTTCCCCAACCAACTTTTGAAGTAATCAATAAACTCCTATCTAAAATAAAACTTCCACAAATTACTCCCGATAACTTAACTATTCTTAACTCCCCTTTTACAGAATTAGAAACCCTATGTACAATCAACTCCCTAAAACCAAAAAAATCCCCTGGCCCGGATGGATTTACTAATGACTATTACAAGTCTTTTTCTACTCTTCTCTCCCCCTTCCTTACTAATGCTCTTAATGAATCCTCCCTGTCGGGTTCTTTTCCAGCAACTATGCTGGAAGCTACGATAACTCTGATCCCAAAACCAGGGGGGGACTCTGAACATGTTGGCTGTTACAGACCCATTTCTCTCATAAATACGGATGTAAAAATTTATGCAAAAATGATTGCTGATAGGCTAAAGAAAATTCTTCCCACCATTATAAACAATGATCAGCTAGGTTTTGTGGAGGGTCGACAAACCACTGATGGCACGAGGAGGACCATCAACCTCGTACATCAGATGGGAAAAAACAAACTGCCATCTGTATTGCTAACGCTGGATGCTGAAAAAGCTTTCGACCGCATAAACTGGCAATACCTGAGGATGACTCTATCATCATTTGGCTTTAATGATAGTTTTATTAGAACAGTTATGGCATTATACTCTGGTCCTTCAGCTAGAGTATATGCGAATAACCAATTGTCTACGTCCTTTCACATTACCAATGGAACCCGGCAGGGATGTCCTCTTTCCCCTCTTCTCTTTATTTTAGCTATTGAACCCTTGGCCGAACTCATTAGATTAAATGACAATATTAAGGGAATCTCGACTAGAACCAAAACCCATAAAATAGGACTTTATGCCGATGATATCATTCTTTCATTATCTGATCCCTCTACATCTATACCTGAATTACTCAACCTTCTAAATGAATATTCAAATGCCTCCTTTTACAAACTAAACGAAGCAAAATCTAAACTCCTTCCTTTCTTTCTTGACTTACCCACCACTAACCTGCTGAAATCTTTATTTTCATTCTCTTGGGAAGATTCTAAAATTGATTATCTTGGTATTCAAATAATGAAAAACCCTCATACTATGATTTCTACTAACGTCAACAGAGTAATTGAAATAATTAACACTGATATCAACATGGCCCAAAAATATGATCTTTCTTGGTTGGGGAGACTTACCACTTTTAAAATGATTGTCCTTCCTAAGATTTTATATCTGTTCCGATCTATTCCCTTGATATTTCCTATTAAATTTCTAAATTCCTTCCAAAAGATCTTAAATAATTTTATATGGCATAACAAAAAAGCTCGAATATCTAAACTATATCTAGTTAAACACAAAAATAGGGGGGGTATAGGGCTCTCAGATATCCATGCGTATTATATTACCAACATAATAAAACAGAGTCAACTTTGGGTAAATGAATCTTATTCTCTTCCCTGGGTGGATTTGGAAATGTTCTCTAATAATTATAGTCCTTTAAAAAACCTCATTCTCCTCCACCTTTCTTCCCCATTTTTACCGTTTCCCGATTCGCCAACTATAGCTGCCACCCTTCACGCATGGAAATATATAGCAAAACAATCGAAACATCCCAATAAATACGAAAATGTCAAAAATTTCTCTATACAATTTATAGCACTTTTGTCCAAGATTAAAGTCCCAGCCTCATGGCAAAACTCTAAATTACGAATCTTAAGCGACATACATGATGGTGCTGATTTTATTTCATTCTTGGATTTGAAAATTAAGCACAAAATTCTTGACTCTGACTTCAAACTATTGCTCTTTCTTAGAGATTCCATTCGGAGATTACTTAATAATAAATATCCCCTCCCATCTTTATTAGATCCTTTATTCTGTAATCCTAGGGACAGCAGGACCTGGAGTAGTAAATTGATTTATCAATATATTATAGGAGATTATTACTTTGAAAAAACAAAATCTTTTCTCGCTTGGGAAAGGGACCTCGGTCAAACATTTCCAGACGAAGACTGGCAAGATGCTATAAAAACGACTCACTCTGCAAGCATATGTTCTTCTGCTCTGGAAATACATACCAAACTCATGACGCGATGGTACCTTTCCCCAACTAGGCTACATCAGATTAATAATAATATTTCACCATCTTGTTGGAGAAATTGTGGCGGTAATGGGGACCTTTTACATCTTTTCTGGGGATGCCCAATCTTAAAAACCTTATGGACTGGTATTTCAAACTTGATAAATCAAATTACCAAAACAAATATTGTGATCACCCCACAACTAGCTCTTTTATCTTTAGATGCCAAATTAATTGACCCCATTTTTAGATCAATTGTAATTCATATCCTTCTCACAACAAAGAGTAGTATAGCTGCCAACTGGAGGAATATTTATCCCCCCACCCTTAATCAAATTATTGAAAAGGTTGCCATACACAGAAACTATGAAAAGCACTATGCCACTTTCAATAATCAATATACTCGCTATTTCAAAGTTTGGCATCCCTGGGACACTTATCGATCGGAAGTCACCTGATTTGCATACTTAAATAACTCACCTATGTCAAGTGTTACAATTCTCAAACATATGGTTCTGGTATTTAATTTGTCATGGTCATGTTACATAGGTACATTTTCTTGTATATACGTTTTGTATAAGGTTTATAGTTTTGCAAATTAATATCTTGTTCTCCTTTTCCCTTTACCTTTTTTTTTTCCCCATTTCCCTTAATCCTAATTTCCCTATTAAATTGCTACACCTTCCTCCCCTTCATTCCTTCACCAATCCTTTCCCATACCTCCTCACCTGAAAGATATTTTATGCTAAATATTTACTAATGTCACCATTTAATCGCTGTTTCATCTCAACAATCTCTCTAATTTTCCCCCTTCCTTTTATTTGTTTTGTTAAAAACCTTAATAAATACATTTTAAAACAAAAAACAATGGGAAACTTGTAAGGAAAACTGCAAACTCTGCTCTTGTGTCACACTATGATATTGTGCTTATACTATGCACTTCCCGGCCCCCTCAGACTTTACTGCCCCTCACAAGCTCAGTGACCCTCGCTTACTGTGGCCGGGGTAAATAGTTCTGGAACAATCTAGAAACAGCTGTGGCCACTGCCCCCTCAGACTTCACTGCTCATCCCTGGATTTCCAGGATATCTGCTCCATGTCTGTCCACTAGTGATGGGTAGTTCCTGAACAGCCGGCTCTTCATAGTGAATCATATGAGTCGGCTCCTGGCAGGGGCCAATTGAAATTTAAACGGCTCTTTGCCAGTTCCGTTCCACAGTCAGTCCCCTCTTGCCCCGCCCCTCTTGCCCCGCCTCTCCCCTCTTGCCGCGCCCCCGGCCCCTCCCTCCCGGCAGTAGTCACTCTGATCTTATCCAGGAGACTGAGAATGCATGCTCTTCCTGCTGCCGCACATAGCACTGACTCACAGCCCCCTCCAATCTGTGACAAGCAGCAGTCAGGCACTTTATTAAAGGAACACTGACATCTGGATTTCGCCTGATTCTAGTTATTTACCGCCAGCTTGTAAATCCTCGCTGAGCGAGGGAGAAACAGCGGATGTAAATGTGCGTCCCTTGTTCTCTCCCATTCACTTGAATGGAAGAGAACAAATGATCCAGCGCTGCATTTTCTCTTATGTCCCTGCCTCAGGGGGCGGGGCCGGAGGCAGTTCTGTGCGCACACATGACATGCGCACAGAACTCCGTGATTGGCCTCCGGGGACCGATGCACAGCTCTGTGCTGTCACCGCCCGGCCCACAACGGGTGCTGCATGGTCCATGCGGTCAGTCAGCGAGCGCTGGCCGACAACATGGTCGCATCCTGTGTGTCTTTTGCTGAATAGGGCTCCGGCACAGGACAACTTCCATGGAAACCCATGTAAACAGTTCCATAGGTTTTTATGGAATACCAGCAGGATTGAAGCAGAATTTATAAAATAAGTATATGGAGAATATACCTATTATAAAAAGTTCTCTTCAATTAATGGCACTTGCCCATGTGATCCAACCCCTTTATGACATTATATTAGTGATGGCAGAAGACATTGGTCCTTGATGGGACACCAAAAAAACTGTATTTTCCAAAACAGATAATAACAGAGGAAATAAACTGAATCCGTCCATCCAGGCTATGGCACTTAGTTTATCCAATGGGCCCTAAAGACACTTTTCGGCTGCCTTCACACTTTGTGGATTTGCAGCGGAGTTTCCAGCAGATCATCAGCGTGGAAATTCCATGGCATTTACAGAAGCCGACAGCGGCAATGGCTTTATCCAAACACATTCTCACTTCATGGAAAACTTCAGAATGTGACATGAGGTGGGAAACTGGCTTCAGCAGCGTCACTATGTGCAGAATATCCGATATGCCACATTCATTGCAGTCAATGGACGGGGGAATTCCGCAGCAGATTCCTTCTCTAAATCCGCCTGGATGCAGAGGCCACATTGGACACTGCAGATTTGCTGCAGACTGTTTGCAGCAGACACAGCCCACATTGAACTCGCCAAGTGTGAATGGGGCTCTACAATGTGGCGCTGAGGATTAGGAGCTTGTTGCTATTTTACATGTTCATTTTGTGTTTGTTAAAGTTTTTACAGCAAATAATATAAAATCTGGATATTCTGGAAACTATTCTGTTTTATGTCATAAATTGTCATGTGTAGATTTTTACTAAAAGGTACAATCATGGGTTACAACATACCAGAATTTGGCTTCAAATTTAAAGCCAAAGGTAATAGGAAATGAAGAGCCGTTTTCGGAGCCAAAAGACCCAGCTCACCAAAAAAATCGCATTTTACCCATCACTACTGAGGAGCTGACCATGTGACCCTGACTCCTCCCCTCCATGTGACATCATCACAGGTCCTGGAAGCACAGAGCAGCCACATGTATACTGTGCGGCTGTTACGCGAGATGCGGGGGTTGGGAAGCACCAAGCGAACAGCAAAAAGGAAGGTAACGGAAACCCTGTGTCTAGGGAAACTAAACTAGACTAAACCTACTGCTGGTCCCTGGGTCCTCACCACCATAGATAGGTTCCTCACCTCTGCCCCGAGCCGGATACCTGACCCTAGCTATAACTACTGCTGGTCCTGGGCCCTCACCACCATAGATAGGTTCCTCACCTCTGCGCCGAGCAGGATACCTGACCCTAGCTATAACTACTGCTGGTCCTGGGCCCTCACCACCATAGATAGGTTCCTCACCTCTGCCCCGAGCCGGATACCTGACCCTAGCTATAACTATAACTACTGCTGGTCCCTGGGCCCTCACCACCATAGATAGGTTCCTCACCTCTGCTCCGAGCCGGATACCTGACCCTAGCTATAACTACTGCTGGTCCCTGGGCCCTCACCACCATAGATAGGTTCCTCACCTCTGCCCCGAGCCGGATACCTGACCCTAGCTATAACTACTGCTGGTCCCTGGGTCCTCACCACCATAGATAGGTTCCGCACCTCTGCCCCGAGCCGGATACCTGACCCTAGCTATAACTACTGCTGGTCCCTGGGTCCTCACCACCATAGATAGGTTCCTCACCTCTGCGCCGAGCAGGATACCTGACCCTAGCTATAACTACTGCTGGTCCTGGGCCCTCACCACCATAGATAGGTTCCTCACCTCTGCCCCGAGCCGGATACCTGACCCTAGCTATAACTACTGCTGGTCCCTGGGCCCTCACCACCATAGATAGGTTCCTCACCTCTGCTCCGAGCCGGATACCTGACCCTAGCTATAACTACTGCTGGTCCCTGGGTCCTCACCACCATAGATAGGTTCCGCACCTCTGCCCCGAGCCGGATACCTGACCCTAGCTATAACTACTGCTGGTCCCTGGGTCCTCACCACCATAGATAGGTTCCTCACCTCTGCGCCGAGCAGGATACCTGACCCTAGCTATAACTACTGCTGGTCCTGGGCCCTCACCACCATAGATAGGTTCCTCACCTCTGCCCCGAGCCGGATACCTGACCCTAGCTATAACTACTGCTGGTCCCTGGGCCCTCACCACCATAGATAGGTTCCTCACCTCTGCTCCGAGCCGGATACCTGACCCTAGCTATAACTACTGCTGGTCCCTGGGTCCTCACCACCATAGATAGGTTCCGCACCTCTGCCCCGAGCCGGATACCTGACCCTAGCTATAACTACTGCTGGTCCCTGGGTCCTCACCACCATAGATAGGTTCCGCACCTCTGCCCCGAGCCGGATACCTGACCCTAGATATAACTACTGCTGGTCCCTGGGTTCTCACCACCATAGATAGGTTCCTCACCTCTGCCCCGAGCCGGATACCTGACCCTAGCTATAACTACTGCTGGTCCCTGGGCCCTCACCACCATAGATAGGTTCCGCACCTCTGCCCCGAGCAGGATACCTGACCCTAGCTATAACTACTGCTGGTCCCTGGGTCCTCACCACCATAGATAGGTTCCTCACCTCTGCCCCGAGCCGGATACCTGACCCTAGATATAACTACTGCTGGTCCCTGGGCCCTCACCACCATAGATAGGTTCCGCACCTCTGCCCCGAGCAGGATACCTGACCCTAGCTATAACTACTGCTGGTCCCTGGGTCCTCACCACCATAGATAGGTTCCTCACCTCTGCCCCGAGCCGGATACCTGACCCTAGCTATAACTACTGCTGGTCCCTGGGCCCTCACCACCATAGATAGGTTCCTCACCTCTGCCCCGAGCCGGATACCTGACCCTAGCTATAACTACTGCTGGTCCCTGGGCCCTCACCACCATAGATAGGTTCCGCACCTCTGCCCCGAGCCGGATACCTGACCCTAGCTATAACTACTGCTGGTCCCTGGGTCCTCACCACCATAGATAGGTTCCTCACCTCTGCACCGAGCCGGATACCTGACCCTAGCTATAACTACTGCTGGTCCCTGGGTCCTCACCACCATAGATAGGTTCCTCACCTCTGCCCCGAGCCGGATACCTGACCCTAGCTATAACTACTGCTGGTCCCTGGGCCCTCACCACCATAGATAGGTTCCGCACCTCTGCCCCGAGCCGGATACCTGACCCTAGCTATAACTACTGCTGGTCCCTGGGCCCTCACCACCATAGATAGGTTCCGCACCTCTGCGCCGAGCCGGATACCTGACCCTAGCTATAACTACTGCTGGTCCCTGGGCCCTCACCACCATAGATAGGTTCCGCACCTCTGCGCCGAGCCGGATACCTGACCCTAGCTATAACTACTGCTGGTCCCTGGGCCCTCACCACCATAGATAGGTTCCGCACCTCTGCGCCGAGCCGGATACCTGACCCTAGCTATAACTACTGCTGGTGCCTGGGCCCTCACCACCATAGATAGGTTCCTCACCTCTGCGCCGAGCCGGATACCTGACCCTAGCTATAACTACTGCTGGTGCCTGGGCCCTCACCACCATAGATAGGTTCCTCACCTCTGCGCCGAGCCGGATACCTGACCCTAGCTATAACTACTGCTGGTCCCTGGGCCCTCACCACCATAGATAGGTTCCTCACCTCTGCCCCGAGCCGGATACCTGACCCTAGCTATAACTACTGCTGGTCCCTGGGCCCTCACCACCATAGATAGGTTCCGCACCTCTGCCCCGAGCCGGATACCTGACCCTAGCTATAACTACTGCTGGTCCCTGGGCCCTCACCACCATAGATAGGTTCCGCACCTCTGCCCCGAGCCGGATACCTGACCCTAGCTATAACTACTGCTGGTCCCTGGGTCCTCACCACCATAGATAGGTTCCGCACCTCTGCCCCGAGCCGGATACCTGACCCTAGCTATAACTACTGCTGGTCCTGGGCCCTCACCACCATAGATAGGTTCCTCACCTCTGCCCCGAGCCGGATACCTGACCCTAGCTATGACTACTGCTGGTCCCTGGGCCCTCACCACCATAGATAGGTTCCGCACCTCTGCCCCGAGCCGGATACCTGACCCTAGCTATAACTACTGCTGGTCCTGGGCCCTCACCACCATAGAGAGGTTCCGCACCTCTGCCCCGAGCCGGATACCTGACCCTAGCTATAACTACTGCTGGTCCCTGGGCCCTCACCACCATAGATAGGTTCCTCACCTCTGCCCCGAGCCGGATACCTGACCCTAGCTATAACTACTGCTGGTCCCTGGGCCCTCACCACCATAGATAGGTTCCGCACCTCTGCCCCGAGCCGGATACCTGACCCTAGCTATAACTACTGCTGGTCCTGGGCCCTCACCACCATAGAGAGGTTCCGCACCTCTGCCCCGAGCCGGATACCTGACCCTAGATATAACTACTGCTGGTCCCTGGGTCCTCACCACCATAGATAGGTTCCGCACCTCTGCCCCGAGCCGGATACCTGACCCTAGCTATAACTACTGCTGGTCCCTGGGTCCTCACCACCATAGATAGGTTCCTCACCTCTGCCCCGAGCCGGATACCTGACCCTAGCTATAACTACTGCTGGTCCCTGGGTCCTCACCACCATAGATAGGTTCCGCACCTCTGCCCCGAGCCGGATACCTGACCCTAGCTATAACTACTGCTGGTCCCTGGGCCCTCACCACCATAGATAGGTTCCGCACCTCTGCACCGAGCCGGATACCTGACCCTAGCTATAACTACTGCTGGTCCCTGGGCCCTCACCACCATAGATAGGTTCCTCACCTCTGCCCCGAGCCGGATACCTGACCCTAGCTATAACTACTGCTGGTCCCTGGGTCCTCACCACCATAGATAGGTTCCTCACCTCTGCCCCGAGCCGGATACCTGACCCTAGCTATAACTACTGCTGGTCCCTGGGTCCTCACCACCATAGATAGGTTCCTCACCTCTGCCCCGAGCCGGATACCTGACCCTAGCTATAACTACTGCTGGTCCCTGGGTCCTCACCACCATAGATAGGTTCCTCACCTCTGCCCCGAGCCGGATACATGACCCTAGCTATAACTACTGCTGGTCCTGGGCCCTCACCACCATAGATAGGTTCCTCACCTCTGCCCCGAGCCGGATACCTGACCCTAGCTATAACTACTGCTGGTCCCTGGGTCCTCACCACCATAGATAGGTTCCGCACCTCTGCCCCGAGCCGGATACCTGACCCTAGCTATAACTACTGCTGGTCCTGGGCCCTCACCACCATAGAGAGGTTCCGCACCTCTGCCCCGAGCCGGATACCTGACCCTAGCTATAACTACTGCTGGTCCCTGGGTCCTCACCACCATAGATAGGTTCCGCACCTCTGCCCCGAGCCGGATACCTGACCCTAGCTATAACTACTGCTGGTCCCTGGGTCCTCACCACCATAGATAGGTTCCGCACCTCTGCCCCGAGCCGGATACCTGACCCTAGCTATAACTACTGCTGGTCCCTGGGCCCTCACCACCATAGATAGGTTCCGCACCTCTGCACCGAGCCGGATACCTGACCCTAGGTATCCCTACTACAAGACCCTAAATAGGGAAAGGGTGGGATGAGCTCTTCATCAACCCCACTAAACACTAAAGACGACACAAGGAGGACACACAGGAAAATGCATGAACTACTTATCTACAGGTGACACAGGTAGAAGTTCAGCAGCAATTCCACAGAGGAGTACAAGCCACCTGCTTACAACCAAGGCTTGAATGAACTAAAAATATCACCAGCATCAGTCCAAGAAGTAACTGGTATTTAAGCACCCAGACAATGCTGATGATCTGGTGTAAGGCGAGCTCCTGCTGGGTCCAAAAGGGGGAGAGAAATCCAGCAGGAAATGAATACTGACAGCAGGAACAATGGAAAGTCAGGGAGCATTCTGCGCAGCCAGATGCTGTGACCTTCTATAGCCAGAAACCACATGACTGTCACTTGTGACAGCGGCTCTGCAGGTGGAGGTGTGTGGAAATTCCCCATTATTGGTCACAGGTGACAGTAACCCCTTCAGCGCTGAGACTTTCTTGGAGTTTTTCTCTCGCTGATTTCTATGAATTGTGAGGTTTTTGTTCCTTTTCCTCTGATAGATACAGACGCCCCAACTATGAGAGGCCGGAAGTGAGGAAACCCGTCTGCCCTCGGTCCTCGCCCCTTTCTGCCCTCGGTCCTCGCCCCTTTCTGCCCTCGGTCCTCGCCCCTTTCTGCCCTCGGTCCTCGGCCCCTTTCTGCCCTCGGTCCTCGGCCCCTTTGTGCCCTCGGTCCTCGGCCCCTTTCTGCCCTCGGTCCTTGGCCCCTTTCTGTCCTCGGTTCTCGGCCCCTTTCTGTCCTCGGTTCTCGGCCCCTTTCTGTCCTCGGTTCTCGGCCCCTTTCTGTCCTCGGTTCTTGGCCCCTTTCTGTCCTCGGTTCTCGGCCCCTTTCTGCCCTCAATCTTTGGCCCCTTTTTGTCCCCCCACAGTATAATGTTCCCCCAGAATGTTCTCATTATATGTTCCCCTTATTATCTCCAGTAATTGTATTATTACAGCGGATTCTCTATGATGTTACATCGTCATCTTCTCCCCATTCAGGTCCTTACAATATCGGATCCTCTCAGTGGAGATCTTCTATAGAAGAGAATTCTCCTGATTGCCCCGTGAAGTATGGATATGGACAGGGACAAGATGGCGGAGAGGATATTACACCTCACCCTAGAGATCATCTTCCGGCTTACTGGAGAGGTGAGAGATTCTGATGACGTCACATTACATCATTCTTATCTATGGGAATAACAGATGGACAGAACTGGAGAGGTGAGGACTCTGGAAATGTCTGGAGTGAGATTTATTACTGTGTCTCTCCATAACCAGGATTACACAGTAGTGAAGAAGACCTCTAGTGAGCGCTGTCAGGCCCCTGTGTCTGAGGGATGGGGAAGACCCCTGAGCCCAATCAGGGGGCCTCCACCTCACACCCCGATACATGAGGACATCAATGACCAGAAGATCCTAGAACTCACCTACAAGATGACTGAGCTGCTGACTGGAGAGGTGACACTGCTGGGAATGCTGGGACATTATACAGTAACGCTATGAAGGGATCGGGGTGACGGTATCATTGTATGTGTCAGGTTCCTATAAGGTGTCAGGACGTCACCGTCTATTTCTCCATGGAGGAGTGGGAGTATTTAGAAGGACACAAAGATCTGTACAAGGACGTCATGATGGAGGTTCCCCAGCCCCTCACATCACCAGGTAATAGACAGGACTAAATACACACGGCCTATAATTATCTGTATGTAAGGAATGAATTCAGTCCCTGTATGTGTCTCCTCCAGTTCTATCCAGTAGGAGGACAACACCAGAGAGATGTCCCCGTCCTCTTCTCCCACAGGACTGTAAAGAAGAAGACCCCGATGTTCCTCAGGATCATCAGGTAGATGGAGAGAAGGTGCCATGAAATCCCCCTATGATGTGTAGACGGCTGTGAAGGTCTTGTGCTCAGTCTTGTTTTATCCTCCAGTATTATATGTGTTATACTTGTGTAATCAATTGAAATACTATGTCCCAAGAATGACAAAAGTATTTTAGGAGTGATACCTTTATAGGCTAACCAGAAAAATCATATTAGCAAGCTTTCAAAGCACAAAGGCTCCTTCTTCAGGCAAATTACAAATGAATTACTGAGACTAAACACAACATTTAAATGAATGTTACAACAGGACATGGGAAAGATGATGCCTCCTAAAGATAAGCCAAGAAAATCAAATTAAGTTTTTTCTTAGAAATGATTTGATTTCCTTGGCTTATCTTTAGGAGGCATCATCTTTCCCATGTCCTGTTGTAACATTCATTTAAATGTTGTGTTTAGTCTCAGTAATTCATTTGTAATTTGCCTGAAGAAGGAGCCTCTGTGCTCTGAAAGCTTGCTAATATGATTTTTCTGGTTAGCCTATAAAGGTATCACTCCTAAAATACTTTTGTCATTCTTGGGACATAGCCAGAAAAATCAATTGAAATACTAACACGGTACCACAATATTACCCTGTATTGCACATACTTGTGTAATGAGAGCGGTGGAGATGGCAGGATTAGAGCTGATCATAGATGGGACTTCTCCATCTGTCTGTGACTTTTACAATATTTGTTTCAGGGGGAAGATCTGCCCCATATTAATGCTACAGAGACATATGTGAGGGGTGATGAGCGGAGTAAAGAGGAGATTCCTACAGATAACCGCCCAGGTGAGTAGTGACCACTAAATGCAGAGAAGTCACAGATTCTTCTCAGTCACCGGCTGTGGCTGCTTTATCAGGGTTGTAGTCCGGCCATATCAAATGGTCACCATTCTGCTGCTAGACCACCACATGCTCCTCCACCCAAAACTGTCCCCATTATTTTGGGCATTGGACGCCCTTCTGTTGGAGTGAGATCTGTATCAGCCGGATGTCACAGGTAGGATCCACCCTATCCTCTGAAATTAGAAGATTTTGACCCTTAGCTGCCCAGATCTCTAATCTGTAAAGCCAAATGACAGTGTACGCAGAATGTGCAGACAACTTAGAAAATCATGGGAAGAAGAATCTAAACTGTATGGTGGACCCCTAAGAGAAAGTGGAGGGTAATGATGCTGGTGACCTCCTAGATTCTTAGTTTGGTGCCGTGTTCTCCAGGTGAATAAAGATTGATTGCTCTCAGTGGGAGAAACAGAATAATAATCTTGTAGTTGATGAAGAGACCTCAGTAGTCTGGAAAGCTTGCTTTGTAACATCATTTATTTTATTTTTGTTTTCCATTAATAAGTATCATAACTACAAGATTCTTATTGTTTCTCCACTGAGAGCAATGAATCCATCTTTCTAGAATCTCGGCCTCTTATTGATGGATCTTCCTTCTCTCCCTTCTGATGAATCTGCTGATAGGGGCGTTTATGTCCAAAGTTGGGCACAGGGTAACTGTAACATATGAGGGAGGTTAGGATTACCCCACAGTGGGTACATGAAGGCCGAGCAGCCCACCCACAGGATTTCCACAATGTAATTAGAGAAAAAAGGAAAGTAATAACACATAACATAACATTAACACATGGTAATAATTAACACATAAAGTTCTCATATTTTTATCTTCAAGAGCTTGAAAGATATTTTCTCTGAATTCTACAAATGTCCATTATATAAGACCTTGTACTGGAGCCGTCCATTGTGGAGTCCGAGAGGCAGAAAGTAAATGTCTAATATTTCTTCAAGAAACTCATCTGACAGAAGATATTGGCCCCTACAATAGTTTGGATTGCCGAGAGCCCCCGAGCCACATACTGTAATTACTCCAGATGTGTCACCTCTAGTTACTAAATCACTGACGGTGAAGGCTGTCGGGTGGAGGGCGGTCATTTTAGTAGATGTGTTATTGTCTATAGTCACAGTTTCCTCTATAGTAGTTAGTACAAAGCCGCTCTTATTTCATGGCTTTCCACTGCAGCCAGTTTTCTGCTCCTCTCCAGGCCCCATTTCTCCAATCTGACATCTGTCACTTTACATGATAACACCTTTGTAATGCTGAATCTGATCCCAGAGTTTCTCAGATTTTTTTCTGTGGCATATTCTACTTTATCTTAGCTGTAATGTGAGGTTGATTTGTTTTCCATTTATTTAAACAAAAAAATCCTGAAATTTACCAAAAATGTGAAAGAATTAGAAGTAATGAAACATTGTATTTGGAGGATCTTAAAATCAATTGAAATACTATGTCCCAGGAATGACAAAGGTATTTTAGGAGTGATACCTTTAAAGGTATCACTTCTAAAATACTTTTGTCATTCTTGGGACATGGTATTTCAATTGATTTTTCTGGCTAACACGGTACCACAATATTACCCTGAGGGTCTTAAAACAAATTGATACCGCAACATATAGTCAATAGATAGCATTTACCATATTCTGCTTTATTAGCCTAAATGAGTATTTTGACTCCACAGGAAGTCTCTGGAAATTTGCAAGAAGTGTATGTTGTAGAGCAAGGGCATCAAATATGCGGCTCCTCAGGCTGCTTCTGGCGGCCCGCAAGCCCGTGCCCCCCTTGATGATCACGCTTGGTGCAGGGGCCGCAGCCGTCAGTGATTTTTTTTTTATTATTATTATTATAGTGCCATTAATTCCATGGCGCCTTACAAGTGAAAAATGGTACACATAAATACTAGTACAACAGTCATTAACAGTACAAAACAGACTGGTACAGGAGGATAGAGGTCTCTGCCCGCAAGGGCTCACACAGTCTACAGGGGATCGGTGAGGATACAGTAGGTTAGGACAGAGCTGGTTGCACAATGGTGTACTGGACTGAGGGTTATTGTGGGTTGTAGGCTTGTCGGAAGAGATGGGTCTTCAGGTTCCTCTTGAAGCTTTTCACGGTAGGAGAGAGTCTGATATACTGGGTTAGGGTGTTCCAGAGTATGGGGAAGGCATGGGAGAAATCTTGTATGCGATTGTGGAAAGAGGAGATAAGAGAGGAGTAGAGAAGGAGATCTTGTGAGGATCTGAGGTTGCGTGCAAATATGTACCGGGAGACTAGGTGACAGATGTAAGGAGGAGACAGGTTGTGGATGGCTTTGTAGGTCATGGTTAATGTTTTGAACTGGAGTCTTTGGGCAATGGGAAGCCAGTGAAGGGATTGGCAGAGTGGCGAGGCTGGGGAGTAGCGAGGTGAGAGGTGAATTAATCGGGCCGCAGAGTTCAGGATAGATTGGAGGGGGGCAAGAGTGTTGGAAGGGAGGCCAGAGAGCAGGAGGTTGCAGTAGTTGAGGCAGGAGATGATGAGGGCATATACAAATGTTTTTGCTGATTCTTGGTTAAGGAAATCATGGATGCGGGAGATATTTTTGAGTTGTAGTCGGCATGAGGTGAAGTGGGGTTGGATGTGTGGCTTGAAGGATAGAGCAGAGTCGAGGGTTATTCCAAGGCAACGAGCCTGTGAGACCGGGGAGAGTGCGCAGCCATCACCTTTGATGGACAGGCTTGGTGGAGGAGTTGAATGAGGAGTAGGAAAGACAATGAATTCTGTTTTGTCCATGTTAAGCTTTCAGAATGGCGCAGAGAAGAAGGATGAAATAGCAGACAGACATTGTGGGATTTTGGTTAGTAAGGCGGTTATGTCAGGTTCAGAGAGGTAGATCTGTGTATCCTCAGCATAGAGATGATACTGAAAGCCGTGGGACTCTATGAGCTGTCCTAGGCCGAGGCCGAAGTTGTAGATGGAGAACAGCAGGGTTCCAAGAACAGAACCTTGGGGAACATCAATGGATAGAGGGTGGGATGAGGAGGTGGTGTGAGAGTGGGAGACGCTTAAAGTTCGGTCGGTTAGGTATGAAGAGATCCAAGATTGGGCCAAGTCTGTGATGCCCAGAGAGAAGAGAATCTGTAATAGGAGGGAGAGGTCTACAGTGTCGAAGGCAGAGGACAGGTCCAAGAGGAGGAGGACAGAGTAGTGTTGCTTGGCTTTGGCAGTTAGTATGTCTTAGTGACGATAGTTAGGGCAGTTTCAGTGATGCGGTCAGAAGCCAGATTGTAGCTGGTCAAAGAGGGAGCAGGAGGAGAGGCATGAGGACAGTTCAAGATGGATATGCTGTGTCAGTAATTTTGAGGCATAGGGGAGAAGGGATATGGGGCGGTAGCTAAACACAGAGGATGGGTCAAGAGAGGAATTTTTGAGGATGGGTGTGATCGAAGCATATTTAAAGCCTGAAGGGAATACACCAGTTGATAGTGATAGGTTGAAGAGATGGGTTAGGGCTGGGATGAGGACTGTGATGATGTTGGGAATGAGGTGCGATGGGAGTGGGTCAAATGCACAGGTGGTTAGATGTGATCTTGAGAGTAGAGTTGAAAGATGATCTTCTGTCATGGGGGAGAAGCTGGATTTGGAGGAAGAGGGCTGAGTAGCAATGATAAGGGGCTGTAGGGATTGTGGGCCAAAGCTTGCTCTGATGTTGCCAATCTTCTGCTTGAAGAAAAAGGCAAAGTCTTCAGCTGAGATGAGAGGAGAGGGAGAGGGTGCTGGGGGACTGAGGAGAGAATTGAAAGTGTTGAATAGCTGTTTAGGGTTGTGAGATAGAGAGGATATGAGGGATGAGAAGTAGGTTTGTTTTGCAGCAGTGAGTCCAGACTTGAAAGTGGTGAAGGACTCTTTATATGCAGTGAAGTGCTCAGTAAAATGAGACCTCTTCAATTTGCGCTCAGCAAATCTGGAAACCCGTCTCAGTTCTTTAGTCTGGCTCGTGTGCCAAGGTTGCCTGTTGATTGTGCGAGTTTTGGTGTGTGTGAATTCAAGAGCTGCAGAGATTGTAGTGTTATATAAAGAGGCTGCAGCATCTGCGTCGTGTAAGGAAGCAATGTCTGCGAGAGGGAGAAGGGACTGAGAAAGTGCGTGTAAATCAAGGTGTTTGATGTTTCTGCGAGGGTGTGACTGTTTGTGGAGGGGGGTTGTGTATTTGGAGAAGAGAGGGAAGAGAATGTGAGTAGGTTGTGGTCAGACTGGGGGAGTGGTGAGTTAGAGAGGTTAGATGGGGAACAAAGGCGAGTGAAGATGAAGTCCAGCGTGTGGCCATCTTTGTGAGTAGCTGCAGAGGAGCATTGGGTGAGGCCGAAGGAGGAAGTGAGTCTTAGAAGTTTTGAGACAGCTGAGTGAGAGGTGTCGATGGAAATGTTGAAATCGCCCATGATGACGGTGGGGATGTCGGTGGAAAGGAAATGTAGTAGCCAGGTGGTGAAGTGGTCAAAAAGGCGGTGGCTGGCCCTGGAGGGCAATAAATGACAGCCAGTTGGAGGTTGTAAGGGGAGTAGATGCAGACAGAGTGCACCTCAAAAGAGGGGAGAGTAACAGAGGGTGGTAGTGGAATTAATGTAAAGGAGCATTTGTCAGACAGGAGCAATCCAACTACTCCATTATGCTTCTTACTGGGGCGGGGGGGGGGGGGGGGTGAGCCAGATAGAGACCACCATAAGAAAGTGCAGCAGGAGAGGCTGTGTCAGAGGGGGTAAGCCAGGTTTCTGTGATGCCGAGGAAGGAAAGTTTATTAGTGATGAAAAGATCATGGATGTTTGAAAGTTTGTTGCAGACAGAGCGAGCGTTCCATAGAGCTCCTGTTAGAGGGACTGGGGGAGCGGGGCTCGGGTGAATGGGTATGAGGTTAGAACGGTTGTGAAAATCTGTCATAGATCGTGGATGAGGGTTCAAAGTGACAATGGGGATGTGCTGAGGAGGACCAGGATTAGGAGAGATATCTCCAGCAGTGAGGAGAAGCAGAGAGAGTGTTAGTAGGTGGGAGCAGGAGTGGCCATGAGGAGGCCATGAGGTAGTCGTGTGTGTCTGGTGACACAGGGTGTAGTGTGGAGGAAAAGATCTGAGGAGATGAGGTGGGTGGGGAGGATGGAGGGAGAGATGACCAGGTCATTACTGGGTTTAGGGATCAGAGGCGTAAGGAAAAATATGAAGTGTTATAAGGGTGAAAGTGAAGAGAAACACAAACATTGTTTGCAGAGTCTCTGTATCCAGTTACCTACAGGTTCCTTCCGGTCCATTTCTGGTCCAATTCATTGCATCATACTTATATGGTGCAGACTTGTATTAATGCAGATTAAAATCTCATGCAGACTTCAGAGGAAGGGGAGGGGTCGTCACTTATCTAGATCACTCACTTCAAAACTGAGCCCAGATGTGGGGATACCATAGCCAGAGATAACGAGGGGGTCATAAAGAAAGTGGGGAGAGGGTGATGGAGGGGTCAGTTAGAAGCACATTAAATTGCTACAAGAAGCAGAGAAAAGAAAGATCAGTTCATGGGAAGTAGGGTGGCTGATCAAACATACCAGATATTAGCACAAGCAGCAGAGAGAATGATCTAGATGGTTGGTGAACACTTTGAAACCCTGGGTGCTTCACAGAATTTTATAACGTTGATCTGTAAAAATAAAAAAAATCCACTTTTACCACAAAATTGTTACTTGTTATGAAAACACTCTGCATCCAAAACGCTGCAAAACCTGATCATGCGCACATAGCCTAAAAAGCTAGTAATGGATTGATGGATGGATTGATGGATGGATAGATGTCGAACACATATATAATGTCCGATAGGTATTTGTGCAGGATAGTGCCAGTACTGCACTGGCTGCACCTTATACATGAAAATCCTGATGTTTGGTTCCCTTTTAACTGTATGTGTACATTTATAATGTGTTTTTATGTGTTTGTATTTGCCTGCCATGGGTTTCAATGGGGCTCGAGAGGTTCGTCGAACGGCTCGCCGAACCGAACTCGAACACGGACTCCGTTCGACGAACCAAGCAGAACTCTAGCCTCTAGAGGCTCGCTCATCTCTACAAAACAGATCAGCTTCAGCAGAGTGTGTTGCCACTTTGCCGATGCGTTACTGCACAGCTGCCTGCTTGGCAGTGATGGGGAGGGTAATTCAGTAGAGGATCAGGAGGAGGAGGAGGGGAGACAGAAAGTGGCATATGATGAGGCGGAAATCCAGATAGAAGTTGAACCCGCTATTCTTGGCATGGGTAGGATGCGTGATGTTAACGATTTGCGACTTTGTCCCAGCCTCCACCAGGTGTACCCACTGTGCTGTGACAGATATGTATCGTGCCTGTCCACAACAACTTGTCCACGTGCCTGTTGTTAGGTGGACCTTCTCGGTTATGGTGTTGGTCAGAGCACAGTTGAGATTGTTTAACACATGCTTGTGTAAGGCGGGGATGGCACACCAGGCAAAATAGTGGCGGATGGGAACACTGTATCATGGGGCAGCCACAGCCTAGAGATCATGGAAAAACTGTGTTCCCACAAACCTAAACGGCAACATCTCCATGGCTAGCAATTTAGCAATGTGCAAGTTTAGATTTTGTGCCTGTAGGTGCGTGGCTGTGTATTTACGCTTCCTTTCCAAGTTCTTAGGCATGGACAACTGGACACTTCGCTGGGAAAAGGAAGTGGATGTGGTTGATGTTTGCTGCGTCTGTGCAATCACAGCTTCTGGGCAGGATGCATGAGAGCCTGTTTCCTGGACAGCAGATTGCGAAGGACGTAGCACAGGTGACATGGCAGTGGTTTGACCCGCAGACACAAATTTGGTACCCTGGTGTTCTGCCCACCTACTGTCTGTCTGCAGTTTCCAACATCTTGTCTACTCTATATTTGAAACTTAACCTTTACAAAACTGAACTACTTCTATTCCCTCCATCTTCTAACCTCCCTAAACCTGACATCTCCCTCTGTGTGTGTGGTAGCACGATAACTCCTAGGCAGCAGGTTCGCTGTATGGGGGTTTTGCGCCACACCAATCTCACCTTCACCTCCTGTATACAATCTCTTGCCCGCTCCTCTCGCTTGCACCTCAAGAACATCTCTAAAATCAGCCCCTTTCTTACCATGAAAACTACAAAAACCCTCACTGTGGCCCTGATCCACTCCTGCCTTGACTACTGCAATTCTCTATTGATTGGTCTTCCCCTAACTAGACTCTCTCCTCTACAGTCCATCCTTCACGCGGCAGCCAGGGTCACCTATCTGGCTATCCGTTACGCGGATGCTTCTGCTCTGTGCCAGTCATTGCACTGGCTGCCTGTATATCACAGGATCCAATTCAAATTGTTTGTTCTCACCCACAAAGTTCTCCACAGTGCGGCACCCTCTCCCCCACATCTCCACCCTCATCTCTGTCTATCACCCTATCCATTCTCTACACTCTGCAAACAACGTTTGACTAACCACACTAAGACAAACCTCCCACTCCCGGATCCAAGACTTCTCCCGAGCTGCACCAATCCTCTGGAATGCTCTGACCCAAGAAACCAGGATGAACCACAACTTATTCAGCTTCAGATGTTCCCTAAAACACAGCTCTATAGGGTGGCCTATCACACTCCCTAATTAAATTAAATTCAGTCCATCCACAACTTCTCACAACATAACTCTCCATCAAACTCCACCACACCCAAAAGCATCTCAAAGATTGGCTGACTGGTTCAGGCAGCCTTTATCTATCCGCCATATCTTTGAGATAGCTGGATTGTCATTGGAAATGAGCACCTGTACCTTGTCCCTCTCCCCACCACCTCATTGTAGATGTAAGCTCTCATGAGCAGGGTTGTTTTTGCTATAATTATTGTATTTTCTGGGGTGCTTGGCTGCCATGTGGTTCCACATACTGGTGGTGCTCCGGTTGCGTTTGACCTGCGCTCTGCTCAACTTAGTATGGCAGATGCTACAGATTACAATTTTTTTCTCTGAAGGACTTTCAGGAAAAACATCCAGACAGCGGCTAAATGCCCCCTTTCCCTGACTTGGACCACAGAGGGGGTGCTCTTCGGAACAGTTGATTCAGTTCTCAATCTGGGAAAACCACTACCCCTTGGTGCCTGTGTTGGTGCTACATATCCATCTTCCTCTGTGTTGCTGTGCTGGCTATGAATGTCAACGGTACAGGTCAAATCAGTGGACTCATCATGGATCACCTCGTCTTCCATCTCATCCTCCTTCCCAATTGAGATTGTAGGCTGCTCTGATGGCAACTGTGTCTCATCATCATCAGTCTCCACCTCTGGAGCCAGTAAATGAGGATCCTCAAAGTGGCTTTCTTCTGGCCGTAGGTTCTCAAATACTCAACTCACACCACCTCCTCTCATCCCTCTTCAATACTTCACGGTGAGAGGCCAGAGCCAACCAAAGGATACATACAAAACAGATCCTCAGAGTGGCCAAGCTTGGGGTCATATGTCTCCTGTGACTGATGATGGTGGGAGGAAGAAGGACCAGGTTGAGGATTGGATGGACCAGCCTTCTGTGTATTCACAGTAGACTGTGTGGTTGTGGAAAATTGGTTGCTGCTTGAGAAATGTGAAGAGGCCTTATTGTCTGCCATCCAAGATAGAATCTGCTCTCGCTCTTCTGGTTTACACACACGTTTACATTCCAGACTGGGAAATTTGAGGAGGAGGAGGGTAAAGCCGAATGCTACAATGGGAGCATTGTAAACTGCTATGGAATATGTATTCTACTATCTGAGTCTCATTGAGGGAGGCACCGCCCAAATATATAAGTAAGAGCAGTCCCTCCAAAATGTACGTTACTGGGCCACCTCAGGGCCCTCACCAAACTCCAGGTTTCTTGACACCTGCAAGCCCTCTGAAAATTTGAATTTAGTGCTACAGAATGACATGGAGGAGGAGAGTAAAACCCAACGATTAGGGATGATCGAATACCAAAATATCCGCTTCGACGAATATCCGACAAATAGGTCGCTGCTATTTGAGTATTCGCGAATATTCGACGCCCAATGTAAGTCTATGGGAAACCCGAATAATTTCATGTTGGACCTAACGGTGACCTGTGGTGACTGAGGAAAGGCTGAAATGGATGGGAAAAGGCAGAAACAGTATGGGCACAGCCTGTAGAAGGTTGGAAATAATCTGGAAACAAGCCTTCTCTCTCTCTCTCTCTGTCTCTGTCACTCTCTCTCCTCATTCATGTTTCATTTTCTCATGCTTTACACGGCAGCTCTGCTCATTCACGTTCCCTTTTGTCATGCTTTACACTGCATGTGCGTTTCAAAAAGCATCCAAAACGATGCGTTTTGGATGCATTTTGAATGCATTTTAGATGCATTTTTGACAGTGCGGTACGTCTCCCGACTTCATTGTCATTGCGCGGCTTTGTCTGATTTGTTATCACAGGTGAAGGACTCACCAGTGACCGCAAATCACCTGAGTGACTGAAGTGAGCCGCGCGATCAGCGGTGCCGTCACTCAGGTTGCCCGTGGCCAGCTCGAGTCCTCTTCCTGAGAGCGGTGGCCGCGGGTAACCTGAGTGACGTCATCACTGATAGCATCGCGGCTCACTTCAGTTGCTCTGTGGAGCTCACGGTGTGCGGTGGTGTTCTACGGCTACTCCTGTCATCTTCATGTAGCAGAGCTGGATGCGTCGTGGGACCTCGTGTGAATTACGTTGGACCTGGAGGGGTATTTGGGGATTTTAATAGTGGTGATAGAGGGTGGGGTTTTTTTCGGCTTTTATTCCAGATAAATGATTTTTTGGGTGTATGTGTTTATTTTCTTTAACTTGTAGGTTAATCATGAGGGTGTCTCAGATGCCTGCCATGATTAACCTAGTGCTACCGCACCAGGGCAATTCGGGATGAGCCGGGCAGAGTCCCAGGACTGTCACATCTAATGGATGCGGCAATTCCGGCGGCTGCTGGCTGATATTTTTAGGCTGGTGGGCTTTCCATAACGTGGGGCTCCCCATCCTGAGAATACCAGCCTTCAGCCATGTGGCTTTACCTTGGCTGGCATCAAAATTGAGGGGGCTGCACGTCGTTTTTTTAAATTATTTATTTATTTTACTGCACTACATAGACCCGCCCACCGGCGGCTGTGATTGGTTGCAGTGAGACAGTTGTCACTCAATGTGGCAGCTCGTCTGAATGCAACCAATCATAGGTGCTGGTGGGCAAGGGAAGCAGTGAATACGAGATGGAATAATGAGCGGCATTTTCAAAAGTTGGAGAAGACGCCGAAGCAGTGTGACAGCCATGCAGAGCAGTGCTAGTGATCGGTGAGTATGAGACAAGGGTGGAGAGGGAGAGACAGACAGACAGAGAGAGACCGATGGACAGACAGAGAGAACCCTATAGCTGGTTCTGCATTCACAGATTTGCGATTTGGCGATTTATGGAGCTGCTATCAGCTACTGGACACAGTCTTCAGCCCTTACAAGGACTATTTATTAGTTGGTTCTAAGAACGCTCTCCCGCACACAATACAGTCTATCTACACTGCCAGCTCCCTATGACTGCATGTTCACAAAATGGCCGCTGGCATATATAGCCCCCAAGACGCTGTGCGGCCGAGCCAATCACAGTAACACCACAACAAAGATGGCTGCGGCATTACTGTGAGGGTAAACAACATCAGATGTGTTCATTGGCTGGAAAACAGGCGCCAGGAAGTCAGAAATGAAAATGAAAGTATCGGAGCGGATGTTGTTTTATTCGTCGGATACCGAATGTCGCGAATAGCTTGTTATTTGTCGGATACCGAATAGTGGCGAATACATTCGCTCATGCCTACCAACAATACAATGGGCGCATTGTAAACTGTTATGAAGGATTTTTTTTGGTTATTTTTTTTTCTTTATATGACTTAGTTTTTAATTTTACCATAAAATCTACTGGAAATTAAGTAAAAGTGCAATGAAATGATGAAAAAAAAACAAACAAATTCCATCTTTTTTTATTGTTTTTACGCTATTGACGATGTGCTGGAAGTGAGCGGTCAGCGTGATTCTCCAGGTCAGTGTGATTACGGCAATATCAGACGTCCACATTTCTTAGTATCTCAGTGGTGACTAGAGATGAGCGGACCCGTGGACGTTCGGCTTCTGCTGGTCCAGATGAATATTTGTAAAGATCGGTTCTGGACTTGGACTTGACCTGAAGTTTATTTAAAGTCACTGATTGGCAGTTCTGGTCTCCGCCCACATGTAGCCATAAACAGATCACTATCAGGGGAGGATGGGTTTTTCAGTTTTATTTCTTGGTGCACAATACATCTGATTGTGGTTTGCATACATAAAGCCCCCGAACTCCAAACCTGAACTTTACTATCTTGGAAAAGTCTGAGTTTATACCGAACTACAGGTTCACTCATCTCTAGTAGTGAATAAAAATCTGACTTTTGTAAAAAAAAAAACATTAAAAAATCTGTTTGTGTCTCCATTTTCCGATTTTCCGACATCGAAGTTGAGTGAGGACTTGTTTTTTGCTTGATGAGCCGACGTTTTCATTGATACCATTTTAGGTGCAATACTTTTATGGGTCGGTTTTGCTACTTCATTTCATGTTGAAATTTTTTTTTTCCTACCCAAATGATATCTTTCCTCCATTATTATCTCCATTAATTTTACATATCGGCTCATCTCCTTATCATTTTGGTCCTTATAATATCGGATTCTATCAGTGGTTTTTATTCTGTTTTCAGAAAATGTCCTGTCCAGGATGGATATGGACAGGGACACGATGGCGGAGAGGATATTACACCTCACCCTAGAGATCCTCTTCCGGCTTACTGGAGAGGTGAGAGATTCTGATGACGTCACATTACATCATTCTTATCTATGGGAATAACAGATGGACAGAACTGGAGAGGTGAGGACTCTGGAAATGTCTGGAGTGAGATTTATTACTGTGTCTCTCCATAACCAGGATTACACAGTAGTGAAGAAGACCTCTAGTGAGCGCTGTCAGGCCCCTGTGTCTGAGGGATGGGGAAGACCCCCTGAGCCCAATCACGGGGCCTCCACCTAACACCCCGATACATGAGGACATCAATGACCAGAAGATCCTAGAACTCACCTACAAGATGATTGAGCTGCTGACTGGAGAGGTGACACTGCTGGGAATGCTGGGACATTATACAGTAACGCTATGAAGGGATCGGGGGTGACGGTATCATTGTATGTGTCAGGTTCCTATAAGGTGTCAGGACGTCACCGTCTATTTCTCCATGGAGGAGTGGGAGTATTTAGAAGGACACAAAGATCTGTACAAGGACGTCATGATGGAGGTTCCTCAGCCCCTCACATCACCAGGTAATAGACAGGACTAAATACACACGGCCTATAATTATCTGTATGTAAGGAATGAATTCAGTCCCTGTATGTGTCTCCTCCAGTTCTATCCAGTAAGAGGACAACACCAGAGAGATGTCCCCGTCCTCTTCTCCCACAGGACTGTAAACAAGAAGACCCTGATGTTCCTCAGGATGTGTTTCCTCCAGCTCTATTCAGTAAGAGATATCTACTCATGCACTTTCTGCACTAATTTGTGTTTACATTTTTAGACTTTCTGCTCAGTTTTTTTTTCAAATGTATTGTCTTTCCTTCTGTTTGTTTCTAGTGCCTTTTCTATGTTATTATGAAGGGAACTCAAAGACCTGCAGAGGGTTCATAAATACCGTTTCACTGAAAATCAAACATAGTCCAAAAATAACACTTAGCACAATTTTATGGGATTTTTGAAGAATGCTTGAAATATAAGCCCTACTCCATAAATAAGCTCTAGTTACAGTCAGGGCCACCGTTGGGAGGAGTCAAACTGCGCAAATTCTCAAAACCCCACTCTCTTAAAGACCCCATCAGTTGTATTCTGAGGTTAGTTGTTTAAGGACCTTTGATGGCTTCAAAGTCATGTGACATGATGTAACCAAAGGTCTCTTAATTGCAGGAGTCTAAAAGGACTGAACAGAAGACAGGCTGGCATGGTGGACTGGCATTAGGGGAAAGGGAGAGCAAACTGGACAATTGCACAGGGCCTCATTCTCCCAGGGGCCCCAGTGTTTATATACCAATTATAGTGTGTCGCCCATGGATAAGGGGGTACTCAGATCCGGGCCACGGGGACACTTCTGTGGGTATCACAGTGGCGTGACCCGGTCTGTGATCCCAGGCTCCACAGTAAAAGGGGATTTGGTAAGGGAGATTGTCCGTGACGCCACCCACGGTTGTGGTGAGGTTGTGACACCACCGCTGCTCTGGACGGGGATCCCGGGAGTGATGGTATGGAGCAGCTAGATGTTAGTTCTCCCCTCCGTGGGTAGGGGGTTGGTTGTCCCGGGGCCCGGTGAGGTAGGTGGATGGGTAGCAGGCGGGTTATGGGGCCTGGTGAGGTGCAGGGTCGCAGGGGCAGCGCTGTGCCGCACGGCACGGGGTACTCACTCAGCCAGTAATCACGACACAGTCCTTGGTAAAACACTCGGCTGGATGGACGGGTGCCCACAGACGGCTGCGGTTGTTGTTTCTCCCCTGACCCAGTTTGGTGGTGTAAGTCCTTTCTTCCACCTCCGTGCATGCTCCTCCTGCGCTCCGGCTTCCAGCTGGCTCCCCAGCCCCGGCTACCTACGGTTCCACCAACTGTCTCCCCGGCTCCCTGCAGACGGCCACTACCGTCTGCCTGACTCTCTGCTGCACGAGGGCCATAGGCTCCAATCCTAGGCCCCAGTCTGCGTCTGCCTCTCTGCAGACCTCCTCTCTCTTCCTCTCCTAGGACCTGACTCAGCTTGTTTCCTGCCTCAGGCCAGCTAACTCCTGGGTGGGCGTGTCCATCTCCTGACTCCGCCCACCTGGTGTGTCAGTCTGAGCCCGAGGAAAGGAATCAAGTTTCACTGGGGATGTCTGCTGTGAAACTGTTGGGGGTGGGGGTGTGTGTGTGTTGTTACCTGTGGCCCCTGGCTTGTCCAGGGCGCCACAATAGGACTGCTTAAGGACCATTTTGTCATCAAGTCATGTGACCAAAGGTCTCAATTGGAGGAGTCTAAAGCTGAAGAGGAGACAGGCTGGTGTGTGTGTGTGTGTGTGTGTGTGTGTGTGTGTGTCTGTGTATGTTCACGACAATTTTAACCAGCTTTGCCAAAATGGGCAGAGCTTGGCCAGAACAAGGGTGTGATGCCACCGCTTCTCTAATTCATAACAAACTGCAATGATCCCTATGCCAGAAATCTCACTCCAGTCCCTGACGTCATTTTTCAGTGTACATCACCGGTTTTGATGAATTTGAACCCTAATGTTTATCTGTACAGGCTGCAAGACCCTGCTACCTGCTTTGGTTACAAAGCCTAAGGATAGACCATCAGCGTTACAGTCCCAGACAACCCAGTTGAATTTTCAGCATCTGTCTTTATTTTATTTTCGTCTTCAAAAAAACCTTTTTGAAATTGTCTATGTTGTGGATCAATGTTTCAAGGAGATGTTTGCAGGTTTTGCGAACCGTCATGGCAGCGTCAGGATCTGTTGAAATGATAGACTCTGGTACTTTGCATGTTAATTTCTCTGCTGTCTGTGAGCAGCGCAGGGAGACGCAGGCATCAAACCACAGGCTTGGGCAGGCTAGTAAAAGTTATTCTCTGCTGGGCTGCTTGTTAATGTCTGTGATCCCATGCTGTAGAGGAGAAAGTATTGTTTGCTCCCGTTCTGTACATGCTGGTTGGACTATTTCATTAATGCCAGCTATAGTTTACCTATACTGATCTGGTGAGGTGTTGTGATCCAGACTTATGGGTGTTTTTTGTGCATTATTACTGTTAGCTGTTGTGGTGTTAACCCTTGTTGTCATTTTTGTTGCTGCCTTCTTGCTCTTGCTTTTCTCCTTAGCCTCTCACTGTTTATTTTTGTGAGTTTGCAATGTGTCCCGTCTGTCTTAATCTGTATTTCCATCATAATCCTGCCCCTTCCTTCCCTAGGGGATCACAGATTAGAGCAAGTCAGGAGACTAGTAATGCACGAGACTCCGGCATCTCCATCTTCAGGGGTAATCCAGAGGTTAGGAATAGCTTAGGGTCCCCTAGTGTGAGGGACAGTATAGGAGCCCCCTATCCCTCATTGTCACAATGTGACTGCAGGATAATCAATCAGATTATTTACTGTAGCACATTCCAGAGAACTGGTGCTAGAAATGGGAGAGCCGAATTAGCAAAGATGTAACTCTTAAGGCCGCTTTACACACGATATTGCTAGCGATCTCGTTAGCGATGTGACACGCCCAGATCGTTGCTACGATTTGACGAGATCGCTCATAGGTCATTTTGTAGCGGTCACATGTACCCATCTCACAAACGATGCTACATCGTTCAGCGAGATATTGTTTGACCAAGGCGGTCATGTGGATGTTGTTTGTCGTTGGCAGGGTGTCAAACGTAGCAATATGTCTGCTGTGTTACACAATATTTTGAAACTGAACATCGTGTCAATGATTTTCACTTTTTTTAAGATTGTTCGGAGTCGCACGTAGGTGTCACACGCAACTACGTCGTCAACGACGACGGAAGCGCGTCACGAAAACCATGACCCCGACATATCGTCAGATAAATCGTAGCGTGTAAATGGGCCTTTAGATCTCGATATTGGACAACAGATTCAGAATAATTTTTTCCCTAATTTAATTTCTGATGTTATGGTTTAAAAAATAAATGTACTGTCAAGATAATATCATTAAAAATTAATAACTTTGTGTTTATTTTTAGCAGATGACTGTATTGGGAGTTCAGATGGATCTCTAATATCTTCAGAATTTATAACAGAAGATGAAAGTATCCCACATGATACATATGAAGAGCATACTGTTGTCCCAGATATAAATCCAGTCCTTCCTCGGAAAGCTCTATCATCTGAGTTTTTCAAACAAGCCCAAAATTCCCATCTATCACAGAATTGTAAGCAGTATAAAAGTTACAAAAGGGATGTGGAATATGAAACGGATGAATTGGTTCCTACAAGGGAGAAGCCATTTTCATGTTTAAAATGTAGGAAATGTTTTGCCAGTAAATCACATCTTGTTGACCATCAAATATATCACACTGGGAAGAAGCCATTTTCATGTCAAGAATGTGGGAAATGTTTTTTTCAGAAATCCTATCTTTTTAAACACCAAAGATCTCACACAGGAGAGAAGCCATTTTTAAGCCCAGAATGTGAAAAATGTTTTATTCCAAGAATAACCCTTGCTAACGATCAAAAAATTAACTCTAGGAAGAACCCATTTTCATGCTTAGAGTGTGGGAAATGTTTTATTCAGAAATCATGCCTTGTTAGACATCAGAAAATTCACACAGGGGAGAAACCATTTTCATGTTCAGAGTGTGGGAAATGTTTTATTCAGAAATCATGCCTTGTTAGACATCAGAAAATTCACATAGGGGAGAAGCCATTTTCATGTTCAGAATGTGGAAAATGTTTTTTTCAGAAATCATGCCTTGTTATACATCAGAAACTTCACACAGGGGAGAAACCATTTTCATGTTCAGAGTGTGGGAAATGTTTTATTCAGAAATCAAATCTTGTTGAGCATCAAAGATCTCACACAGGAGAGAAGCCATTTTCATGTTCAGAATGTGGAAAATGTTTTATCCAGAGATCAGATCTTGTTAGGCATCAAAGATCTCACACAGGTGAGAAGCCATTTTCATGTTCAGAATGTGAAAAATGTTTTAGTCAGATGTCACATCTTGTTACACATCATAAAATTCACACAGCAGACAAGCCATTTTCATGTTCAGAATGTGGAAAATGTTTTTTTCAGAAATCATGCCTTGTTAGACATCAGAAACTTCACACAGGGGAGAAACCATTTTCATGTTCAGAGTGTGGGAAATGTTTTATTCGGAAATCAAGTCTTGTTGAGCATCAAAGATCTCACACAGGAGAGAAGCCATTTTCATGTTCAGAATGTGGAAAATGTTTTATCCAGAGATCAGCCTTTGTTAGGCATCAAAGATCTCACACAGGTGAGAAGCCATTTTCATGTTCAGAATGTGAAAAATGTTTTAGTCGGATGTCACATCTTGTTACACATCATAAAATTCACACAGCGGACAAGCCATTTTCATGTTCAGAATGTGGAAAATGTTTTTTTCAGAAATCATGCCTTGTTAGACATCAGAAACTTCACACAGGGGAGAAACCATTTTCATGTTCAGAGTGTGGGAAATGTTTTATTTGGAAATCAAATCTTGTTGTGCATCAAAGATCTCACACAGGAGAGAAGCCATTTTCATGTTCAGAATGTGGAAAATGTTTTATCCAGAGATCAGCTTTTGTTAGTCATCAAAGATCTCACACAGGTGAGAAGCCATTTTCATGTTCAGAATGTGAAAAATGTTTTAGTCGGATGTCACATCTTGTTAGACATCATAAAATTCACACAGCGGACAAGCCATTTTCATGTTCAGAGTGTGGGAAATGTTTTAGTCAGAATTCAGAATTTGTTAGACATCAGAAAATTCACACAGGGGAGAACGTATTTTCATGTTTAGAATGTGGGAAATGTTTTATTGCGAAATCAGCTTTTGTTATGCATCAAAGATCTCACACAGGGGAGAAGCCATTTTCATGTTCAGAATGTGGGAAATGTTTTATTTCAAAATCAGAGCTTGTTATGCATCAAAGATCTCACACAGGGGAGAAGCCATTTTTATGTTCAGACTGTGGGCAATGTTTTACTAGTAAATCAAATCTTGTTGTGCATCAAAGGTCTCACACAGGGGAGAAGCCGTTTTCATGTTGAGAATGTGGGAATTGTTTTATTAAGAAATCAGATCTTGTTGTGCATCAAAGGTCTCACACAGGGGAGAAGCCATTTTCATGTTCAGAATGTGGGAAATGTTATATTCAGAAAGCACATCTTGTTAGTCATCAAAGATCTCACACAGGGGAGAAGCCATTTTCATGTTCAGAATGTGGGCAATGTTTTACTAGGAAATCAGGTCTTGTTAAACATGTGAAGAAGCTGCACAGGGAAGGAACCTTTTTCATGTTGTGAATAATTGAAATGTTTAACTGGTAAATCAAGTCTTGCCGACCATCAGAAAACCAACAGAGCGGAGTAGCCATTCTTGCTTTCAGAATTTGGCAAATGTTTTTAAGATTAATGAGATCCTGTTGTCCGATGAGTCACACAGGAGAAGCCATCATGATCTACTATAATTTAAAGGATTTTATAAAAAGATTGCTACAATTGCTCAAGTAAGAATTTGTAAGGAAAAAAATTTTTTATTTCTTTTTAAACTTATTATATTTTTTGGACCATAAGACACACCTAGGTTTTGAATGAGGAATATAGGGAAAAAGATTGACACAAAAAATGTGGTCATCACGCACTGTTATGGGGGGGATCTGCTGACACTGTTACTGGGACAAAATCCCCTAATTCTGTACTGATGTCACCCATCCTGGGCCCCTTACAGGTACTGTTGATGTGTCTCCCATCCTCGTGTATACTGTATATCCATCCTGGTTTATATGTTGCCCATCTTTATCCCATCCTGGTATATATGATCCCCATCCTGGTATATATGATTCTTGTCCTAGTATATATGTCCCCATTCTTGTGTGTATATATATATATATAGCCCTCATCATGGGCCCATGCTGGTATATATTTCCCCATCACGCTGCACACATAAGAAAACAAATGATTACACTCCCTATCCCTCCGCTCTTCCGGTGCACGGTGTTCTCTACTGATGCTGGCAAGTGACTTCAGCATGTAAGCGGAGAAGCGCATGACATTACTGCCATGTGCCCCCAGTTACACGCAGACGTAAGTGTTAGAGAATAGTCAGCCATAATATGCTGCCATGTTGTATCTAACAGCCATCTTGGGAAGACTTGAGCAAACTAACTTTGCAGCTAATGAGCTGCACTGGCTAGAGTTCTCCCCCAGAGAGGAGATAGAGATGACATCAGCGTAATTAGCAAGTATAAGAAAAGGTCCAAAAAAGGTTAAATTGAATAGAAGAATACAATTGCGTCAGTTGATAGATGGTGATGTGTAGTCATGAATAGCAGGTATATTGAATTGATAAAGAAATGAAGTTGTCAATAGAGTTGTCAGTGTGTGAAGAGTTATGTGAAGTAGAGGCGCCTTCAGGGATCAGAAATGTCAGCAATGATGACACGGCTGAACTAGTGAAAAGTATCATGGAGGCCCATAGGAATCCAATAGTTTTACCGCAATGCTCGTAAATAATGTCATGATGTATCATTATATTCTTTGTTCTCCAACGTATACGCCTTTCTCTGCAGTATGAGCTTTCCTTTGTGTAACATGTATAAGAGCCCCACACGTCTTTCGGGGGACACTTCTTCATCTGTTGCTAATTCTGCTGTTCTGCCAGACACCTGCGTGTGTCATCCTGCCGCATAACCTGTCTTATCTGCTCTGTTGCTATCTCGGAATAAACTTCAGTCTTTGCTTGGAACGGATTGTCTACAACGTCTTCTTAGCTCTCAAGGTCTACGGACATTTTCTGTCAGTAAACTGCCAGAATATTCACTGCTCCCCACAGCCGGGATTATGGGTTTGGGGAGCAGTGAATATTCAATGTCTAATAGTAGTAGTAGTGATCGCCCAGTCATAGCAGTAAGCGGGCGGCTTAGTAATCATGTGTACCCGATATTAAAGAGAATGAATATTCGCTGCTCCCCATGCTAATAATACCGCCTACTTCTTGGTTGGCGCTGGCTTCATTGCCTAGAGGTGGGCGGGATTATGGCGTGGGGAGCAGTGAATATTAATTTTCTCTTTTAGCTGGCATACTGTTAGCCTTTTTGAGAGCCTTTAGGAACATTTGTGAAAGGTTTTGATACTGGATTATATTTAGATAATTCACTAATCTCAGGTTGCCCACTGCTTTATTTACTAAAAAGCGCAGCCCCAGATTGGAGATAGGAACTCATAAGTATATCACATTGTATATAATTGCATTTCAAAACTTGTTGTTTTGTTAATAAATGCTTGTAAATATATATTCTTCATGCCTAGCTTTCTCTATTGTCTAGATGTGATGAGTTTGCCTCAGAACCTCTGGAGTTGGCGCAGACCTGTAGACATTTCACACCAAAATAGTGAGGGGAGAATTGAATCACACTGCATCCTAGATATGTGGAAGTTGTTAAGACGCTCTGTCCCCAAATCATCAAAGCTTTTATGCCAAAAAAACTGTCACAAAAATTTGGAAAGTTGTGCCAAGATTTGGCATTTTCACTCTAAAATTGTCAGAGCTTAGGTGGGACGGGGGCGTGATACCACAGCTGCTTTAATTCATGACGAGCTGTGGTGTTCCCTATGCCAGAAATCTCACTCCAGTGTCTGATGGGAGTAATATTTCTAGCATGGTACAAGGAGGCACATGCCACTCGTCAAATGCTCCAGATTCATGGAGAGGCATTTACCACTTCATGAATCAGGAGTGGTCCCCGCATAAATGGGGCTTTTTATGTTATAAAACTGATTCCTTTACAAATGATAATTGTTGTATTGAAAAAAACTAAAGGATTTTATCTGTTTGATATCCAAGAGATTATTTTTTTGTGGGGCTACGCACACATAGAGATATACGGACCCGTTGAAGTTCAGGTTTTTCAGTCGGACTTTAAATAAAGTTCAGTTTGGAACCGGACTTGTCGTTAACCCCATTGAAAGTCACTGATTGGGCAGTTCGGGTCTCCGCCCACATGTATCCAGCCATAAACAGAGCATTTATTACTGGGAAGGGAGGGCGGGTTTTTTCCTTGTACACAATACATCCTATAATGATGTTTTTACCTCTCCGTGAAAGCCATTCACACACTGCAAGCGTCTCGCACTGGGCCGAGCACTGAGTGTACCCGAGCACAGCGATGCTAGATCGAGTGGTTAGGATACATAAAGCACCCGAACTCCGAACTCTAACACTGATTTTTTGTATAAAGTCTGTATTTGGTACAAACACCGAACTTTACTATTCAGGTTCCCTCATCTCTGCCCACAAACCTTTATTACAGTTTAGATTATGGGTGTAGAAGAGACCAGAACTGAAAGGGGCCTATCTCTTGGTGGAGAGGAAGTAACATTTATGATACCTATGCTGGGGTTTTGTGAATTTTATGGGATTCTGTCACTAAGTGTTTACCTCTTAATTAAAAATCAGAATAATGTAAACACAGTGTCACATTAGGTACGGGGAAGTACCAAGCGAAAAGGAAGGAAAACCCTGTGCATAGGGAAGGGGAGATGGTAACCTCTGACTAAGCCTACCGCTGGGCCCTGGGTTCCCTCACCGCGCTGAGCCGGATACCTGACCCTAGGCTGACCCTGATCTGGGCCCTAAATAAGGAACGGATGGGAAGAGCTCTTCGTCAACCCCACTAAGCACTAAAGGACACACAGGGATAAAAAATAAAGAATGGGAAACAACTTATCTCTAGATAACTCGGTAAGAAGTTCAGTAAAAAGCAACAACAATCCTACTGGTGTGTGCAAGCCACCTGCTTGCATCCAGAGCTTGTTAAGTAACTGAATAATATCACCAACACAAGTCCAGGGAAAATGAAAGTATCTAAACCCAAGGGGAAATACAGATTATTAGCAACTGAAGGGAAGAGGAGCTCAACTAGGTCCTAAAAAAAGGATGAAAACCCAGGAGAGGAGATATCAGTACACTAAATATTGACAGCAGGAACAATATAAAGTCAGGGCTATTTTGCGCAAACAAATGCTGTGACCTTCTAATGCCGATCACCACAGGACTGTCTGTTACAGACAGGGACTCTGCTTCCAATGATGTGTCATTTACTGGGCTGTTTGCTGTAGTTTTGATAAAAAGTATTATAGCTAGGGGATTATCACTAGAAAACTAGTAAACCTGCTACCATGTATCCCCCATCTCCATTAGCTCTGTATTACCCCGCCCCCACTTGATTGGAAGCTTTTTGTGTATGCTCATTGTACACAGCGGCCAAGCAGTGATGTGGGTGAGGTTATACACAACAGCATTTTGAGAACTAGTACACCTTAAGCAGATAAAACTGATTTTTATCAAAACTTAAGCAAGCAGCCAAATAAGTGACAGTTCACTGGAATTAGGGTTTTTGCTTATGCAGGTCGACTGGACACGCGGTACAGGTAGCTTTGTTCCTCTTAATCTATTAGGCTATGTGCGCACTAGAAAAAGGATTTTTCTTAAGAAAAATCTGCATCCTCTAAAAGATTACCGCACCTGCGGCAAAAAAACGCAGCAAACCGCACCCGAAATCCGCATGCGGTTTTACCACGGTTTGCTGCGGATTTGCTGTGGTTTTGCTGCGGTATTTCCCTGCGTTATTTTGATAGCACAGGGAGATACTCACCTGTCCCCTGCTCCTTCTGTCCGTGGTGCTGAAGTGTCCCGCGATGCTGTGTCCCGTGCGGCTCTCTCCGGCGCTCTGCTACTTACGGGTCAGCTGTGGAGTGCATAACTGCATATGCATGAGCCGGCCTAGAAGCAGGAGATCAGCGTCCAGAGGCAGCCTCGCTGGAGAAGGTGAGTATAAGATCAGCAGTGACTTCAGTCAGCTGATGTGTAGTGACAGCTGAGTCCTCCACCTGTCACCGCAAAGCACATGAGTGAAGTCACCGCTGATCCCGCGTGGCTCACTTCACTTGCGGCCTGACCCTCACAGTGAGCGGTCATGGTCTATGGCGCTCGATGTGAGTGTCAGGTGTAGCAGAGCTGGAAGCGTCGTGGGACCTCGTTTGGATTACATCAGACCTGGAGGGCTCTTATTGGTGGGGTTAAGTGGGGAAAGAGGGGGCTTTTTTGTCTTTTATTTCAAATAAAGGATTTTTGGGGTATTTGTGTTTATTTACTTTTACTTACAGTTTAGTGATGAGGGGGTGTCTCATAGATACCTGCCATCACTAAACTAGGAATAAGTGGCAGCTATGGGCAACGGGAAGAGCTGGGAAAAGTCCCGAAACTGTTGCATCCAATGGATGCGGCAATTATGGGCAGGTGCTGACCGATATTTTTCGGCTGGGAGGCTCCCCAGCCTGAGAAAACCAGCCCCCAGCTGTGAGGCTTTATCCTGGCTGGTTATCAAAATTGGGGGGAGCGCACGCCGTTTTTTAAAATTATTTATTTTTATGTACGCCATAGATCCCCCCCCACTGGCGTCTGTAATTGGTTGCAGTCAGACAGCTGTCACTCAGCGTGGGGGTGGGTCTTACTGCAACCAATCACAGCCACTGGTGAGCAGGGAAGGTGTGAATATGTTATAAGACTAACATAGCGGCCGGCTCTGGAAGATGAAAGAGCTGCCACGGGAGGAGTGTGACAGCCGACTGATGATTGGTGAGTATGAAGTGCTTGCTCCTACCCCTTTGCGCCAGATTATGTTCTCCATAAATTTTAAATGGGCAGCAGCATCTTCCAGATACTGGGGATCAATCTTCCACCGACCCAGAGTCAGCGGGTGATTGATGTGCCAGCCCTCCAAAATGCAGGGACCTGTGGAAAAGAAGTGACATGCACATTAATTCTGCAGCGGAAATTCCGCAGCAAAACCCTTAGGGACAAATAAATGCAGTGTGCGCACAGCATTTTTTTTTATCCCCATAGGTTTTGCTGGAGAAGGACTGCAGAAATGTTATAAACATTTTCTGCAGTATCTCTACAGCGAAATCCGCGGCAATTCCGCGGTAAAATCCGCAGCGTGCGCAAAGGGCCTAAGCCACATCCCAAAGCCATACGCTATTAAATGTCATATATTTAATCTGAAAAAGTAGACAGTATTTATAAAAATGCACAACAGATGTTACAAAGGGGAACAAAACAATATAGTATATACAATTGCATAAAATAAAAGGGAATAATGAAAGAAAATTATTGAACCTGGATCACAGAAATAGATTCAGATTTATGGAGGGAAGGCCTACAATGGAACAATCCTAAACAGCAATGTTCCATTCATTAAAGAAGGATCATAATTGGCATTAGCTTTTTATTAACACAAGTTACACCCACATACTTCCCCTCTGGTGACTCATAACAGGGCTGGACTTTACATAACTACAGGATGTGTCTAAAGGCTGCTTTACACCAGACAATCTATCGTGCGATAGATCGTCGGGGTCACGGTTTTTGTGACGCACATCCGGCATCGCTGGCGATGCCGGCCTGTGTGACACCTCCTAGCGACGCAGTATCGCTCACAAATCGTGAGTCGGGTACTGCTCGCTAGGTTCCATAATATCGTTTAATTTAGTTGATCATCGTTTCCGTGGTAGCACACGCCGCTCCGTGTGACACCACGGGAACGATGAGCAGCTCACCTGCCTCCCGCGGCCGCCGCCGGCTCTATGTGGAAGGAAGGAGGTGGGTGGGATGTTTACGTCCCGCTCATCTCCGCCCCTCAGCTTCTATTGGCCGGCGGCCGTGTGACGTCGCTGTGACGCCGAACGTCCCTCCCACTCCAGGAAGTGGACGTTCGCCGCCCACAGCGAGGTCGCACGAGAGGTAAGTATGTGTGACGGGGGCTACTAACTTTGTGCGACACGGGCAGCGATTTGCCCGTGACGCAAAAAGGACGGGGGCGGGTACGATCGATTGTGAAATCGCACAATCGGTCATACCGTGTAAAGCAGCCTTAAGTCTTTGAAAATTATAACATTCCCAACTTTTACAATATCTTCGCCCCTGGAAATCCCAGGCGGCACATATTACCATCATCTTTCCTCTCATGATTTTATCTGTTCACAGATAGGAGACATTACATAGATATTTTAATCTCTCTGGCAAATATCCATTTTACAGGACCTGGCCATCTCCCAATGATGCTGAATGATGCTTTGCGTTCTCTACTTTATCACAAATTCAAAAATATGGCTTTCTTATCTATTATATTGATGCCATTCATGAAACCTCAATTCATATTTTCTATAAGGGGAAACAAAGTATTTGAATTTCTTTGCTATTTTTGTGTTCAACTTCTGCTCTTATCTCTATTGGTCATAAATCTGTCCTTTTCTTCATTCTTATGCATTCAAGTTGAAATTGGCCTCACATCTGCTAGAGGATTCTCTTTAGTTACCTGTTTCCAAAGGAGGGGGTCAGTTTCATAGGGGTCTTTTGAGTCTTTATGGATTTTATAATTTCTATATGACACAGGACCACATACTGATGTTTTCTGAAAATGAAGCTTTTATCCCCTAGAAAGGCCATTTTTTGAACACTTTCCTCGACTTGGTGCTTGAATACTTCAATAAAATCAGAAATATTACACTCCCAACTACCCAAAATAACCTAAATAGAGCCGACAAGGGGGATGGTATAGTCATCCAAAACATGGAAGACTAGATAAGGAAGCTCAGAATATTCTCTCCAACCCCATACACTAAGGGATTACGATAAATGAAGGAGATAATCCAGCTGAGTGCTGATTTATTCAGTGCAGTACTGACAATGCACAGAGACGTTAACGCGTTTCTGGCTTGACGCCCTTAATCATAAGATCTAGTGAATGTTATCGATTCCACTATATACTCCCCTCTCCATCTGGGGGAATTAAGTGGAAATGGGAACATAGGTGTCAGCAAGGAATGTTTGCATTATACAAAAAGTGAATTAGTAAAAAAACATATAAGATCAGAATATATTATTGAGACCACGTATAATGCTCTTTTTACTATAAATCCCAATTAATCAAAATAACTGGGAGCTCATGTGAGACTTGTTCTAACTTATTCTATATATATAATTTCAGATAAATTTTATAAAAAAAATTAGTATCAAGAGATTCATGTTTTTTATAATTGGTGCTTTAATTAATCATTATTATTTGTAGGTAAAATAATCTAATTATGCATGTAAGATATAGAGCAATTATAAGGGGTTTCATAAATATAATATCAATATGATACATAGTGGTGGAAAACATACATATATAAGCAAACATCATTCACAAGAAATGCAAGACTGGAAATTTGTGGACATACATAAAATTCATTAGAATAAATTACATTTATCATTTTTTTACAAAACATTTTTAGGTATATAAGAAATGAACAGTTCATCAGATGTCAAAAATTGTTATAAATTCTGTTTTTGGATTTTCTGGTGAGGATCCATGATTGGTTCAAATAGTCCATAATAATTATGATGTACCGTTCATATTATTGAGGAAGCACGGGAAGAAGATTAAATTGTTGTCAGAAATTCAGTCTTTCCAGAAGTCCTCCGAGACTCAGCGTGATAAAAATGTTCAAATCACCATGAATGAATGTGAACAGGGCCCTGCAGCAATTAATCATGAGATCGTTTTTATGATTTAGAACGACTAATGCACCTTTCATAATACATTTCTGTGGAATACAAGAATTACTGATTATAAGCAAGATCAAATTAGTAATCACTATTATGAAGTAAACATATTGTATTAGGTTATTCCAATTGATTCAGATTCACTATGGGTAAGATTTTGCATTTACTTCACATTCAAACATGTTAGGCTACTTTCACACTTGCGTTGGACGGCTTCCGTTGCTATCCGCAGCCTTGAGGAATTACGGTAACCGTTGCAGGAAACCGTTATATTCCTCATAGATTTCTATTAGCTACGGATAGCAACGGATGGTCTTGCGTTGCATCCGCTGCACAACGCAGCGTCGTTATTTTGACGCTGCGTCGGGCGCAGGGAACGCTGCATGTACCATTTTTTGAGGAGCGCAATCCGTAGGATTTCGCTGCACATGCTCTCTCTGGCTCCCTGCACTCGTAACCAGGGTAAATATTGGGTTACTAAGCAATGCGCTTTCCCTAGTTACCTGATATTTACCCTGGCTACGGGTGCAGGAAGCCCGACACTTCCCGCTCAGCTCTGCCCCCTCCCGCACTTCACTCCACATGTACACACGCACGCACACACACACACACACACACACACACACTCACCTGTCCCCAGCCTTGCATTCCTCGCTGCACTGACGTCCTCAGTGCCATGGTCCCGCTCGACTCCACAAACCCCGCACTCCGCCTCTGCACTTCCCCCCCCTCACACATTCTTGGCGACCGAACGAACAGCTGATCACCCGGCGACCAGCTGCTGTGAGCGATCAGCTGATCGTTCACAATAGTCTGCCGCCGGTAAAACGAAAGAAGAAAAAAAATAAATAAATAAAAATTCCGTTGTTTTGTATGATCCATTGCATCCGTTGTGCCACTAAATGCAACACATCCGTTGCATCTGTCACACAACGCAATGCAACGGATGCCATTCAACCCAAGTGTGAAAGTAGCCTTATCATGGTGATTAGGAACATGACACCTGGACAGTTTGCGCTATGGCCAGATTCACTGAGACAGCTTCAAAGTGAAACATAGTACCGTATTTTCCACTTTATAAGATGCACCGGATTATAAGACGCACCCCGAATTTAGACAAAAAAAGGTAAAAAAAAAGAAAAATGGGGTCCGTCTTATACTCCGATGTTTTCTTACTGGAGGGGGCAGCAGTGGTGGTGAAGCGGGGTCACAGGAGGCACAGGTTGTGCTGGTCAGTGGCAGCGGGGTCCGTGGTTGCAGGTGCGGTGGCGTCCGTGGTGGCAGGAGCCGTGGGGTCCGTGGTGGCGGCGGGTGAGCCGTGCAGCAGGCCGGTGCAGTGAGTGTCCGCGGTCCCGGTTCAGTGGTGGTGTCGCGGGCGGAGGAGGGGACGCCGCGCTCTCCCTCTGCTCGGGTCCGGCTGGCACTGCGGCTGCTGCGGCCTGCCGCTGCTCGGTGGCTCGAGCGATGGGCCGGATCCCGGGGACTCGAGCGGCGCTCCTCGCCCGTGAGTGAAAGGGGATTGTTTTTTGGGATAGTTTATTGTCCGTGACGCCACCCACGGTTGTGGTGATTTGTTGACACCACCGCTGCTCTGTATGGGGATCCCGGGAGTGATGGTATGGAGCAGCTAGATGTTAGTCCTCCCCTCCGTGGGTAGGGGGTTGGTTGTCCCGGGGCCCAGTGATGAGGTGGGTGATGCAGGGCTTGGTGGGGTGCAGGGACGCGGGGGCAGCGCTGTGCCGCACGGCACTGTGGTACTCACTCAGCCTGAGACGATGACACAGTTCTCGGTAAAACACACGGCTGGAAAGACGGTTCCCACGGACGGCTGCACTTGCTTTTCCCCAGTAGTTGACGGTGACGGTCCCTTTTCCTGCACCTAAGATGATGATGGTTTCGATGGGTTCCCACTGGTAACCCGCTCCCCGGCTTGGATATGGGCCGGAGGAGCCCTACTTTGCCCGCAGGCACTGGCCCTGAGAAACTGGTGCCCTGCCGGTGGCAGTGTCTCTCTGTAACGGTTGGACTGTTGCCTTCAATCGGGACTTGCTTGTTGGGAGACCCAGAGGTCCCCTTCACTAACGGATTTGGCAAATTCACGGCGACTCCTAACCTTGACGGGATCCAAAAGGCCCCTGCCACTGGTGCTGACTGTTCTTCGTATACCGCTCCGGTACCGCCGGGCCACCACCCGTCCGCGGTCCTTTCGGCAACCTCCAAACAGCCTCTCCTGCAGACAGTCACCGCCGTCTGCTGACCTTGCTGTCTCTCAGTCCGGGGCACACACCCGGACCAGCTTCAGGCTGTCTTAACTGACACATTCCCTTACTTCAGCTCCTCTCCTTTGCTCCTCCACCACTCTACTTCCTTCTACTTTCACTTCCCTAACTCGACTGACTGGTTTCCCTGCCTCCAGGGCTGTGAACTCCTCGGTGGGTGGAGCCAACCGCCTGGCCCACTCCCTGGTGTGGACATCAGCCCCTGGAGGAAGGCAACAAGGATTTTTGGTTAGCCTTGGTGTTCCTATCTGGGGTGTAGGGTGTGGTGGTGTTATGACCTGTGACCCCTGGCTTGCCCAGGGCGTCATAGTGGCAGCGGCGGTGACGGCTCAGTGGTGGGAGCGGCGGCGACTGCTCAGTGGTGGAGCAGACGGATGCGGTGTTTTCCGAGTGTGTCCGCGGTCCCGATTCAAGTAATGGCGCCTGGAGCGACGCATGCGCAGATGGAGCTCTCATCCAAGAGCTCTACCGGCGCCATCATTTGAAAGTGGGACCGTGGACAACTGGTAACTTGCTGCACAGCCGCCTGCCCCGCACGCACAGAGTGGCAGCCAGCAGGCTGCCCGCCCACCCTGCGTGCAAGCCGCCGGGTACCTGTGCTTGCGTGCGGTGGCAGCCGGGTACCCGTGGCTGTGTGCGGGCGAGAGCCGGGTGCCTGTGTGAGGGCAGCAGCCGGGTGCCTGTGTGAGGGCGGCTGCCGCCTGCACGGGCACCCGACTGGCGCCCGCAAACAGCACCCAGCTGCCGCCCGCACACAGCCACGGGTACCCAGCTGCCACTGCACGCAAGCACAGGTATCCGGCTGCCGACCCCACACAGCACCCGGCTGCTGCCCGCACACAGCCATGGGTACCCGGCTGCCACTGCACGCAAGCACAGGTACCCGGCTGCCGACCCCACACAGCACCCGGCTGCCGCCCGCACACAGTCATGGGTACCCGGCTGCCACTGCACGCAATCACAGGTACCCGGCTGCTGACCCCACACAGCTCACGGCTGCCGCCCGCACACAGCCACAGGTACCCGGCTACCACCGCACGCAAGCACAGGTACCCGGCCGCTTGCATGCAGCCACAGGCACTCGGCCGCCCGATCGCCTCAGACAGGACCCCCCCAGGTACCGCTATATAAGACGCACCCCCCATTTTCCTCCCAAATGTTTAGGAGGAAAAGTGCGTCTTATAAAGCGAAAACTACGGTATCTCATTTGAAATTCAGACACCACGGAGCTCCGGTGGGTTCACACTAAATTGTAACAACATAGAAATTAAATTTCAGACACACTTTCAGTAAATAAACCCGGAAAAATTCAGAAGCATGTTATCATTATAAATGAGTATGTGAGTGCAATCTATTATATGGAAATTGTTACAATCATTAGTAATACTTTCATTTATATTGGGGATTATTTTAAGTTAACTAAAAGGAACAATTTTCACAGCATATTGAGCAGATTGTCACTGTCATCAGAAGCGCAGCACAGTAACAACCTGTAATGTAGCACAGTTCACACCATCGGCTCTAACAGTGCAGCATGATGTCTCGTCTGAGAGTCAAGCCTTGGGGAACTCTGGTGTTTAATTGAAAGATCCACCATGCTTCTCTGTTTCTCAAATCATTCAAACTGAAACTGTGGCTGGGGTTTTTTTTTTTAAGTTTTTCAATCACAAATGCTGAAAAAATTCAATCATCCTATCATGTTCCTGAATAAAATGTTTGGAAGCCTGTGATGTATTTTTTCTGGATTGTATTTGACAAAGTCATGAAGATTTTCCTTAATTCTAGTGCAGAGCGTTTTGTGCTGCCAACATATTTAAGATGCATTTAGTGCATTCTATGATGTATGTGACCCATCGAGTGTTACAATTCAGAAAGGAATTCATTTGATATTTTTTATTATTTGTTGCATTAGTAAAAGATTTACAGTTTTTGGCCACTGTGCACATTTTGCAATGGTGCAAACTGCACCTTTAAAAACCCCCCAGTGATAACCAATTGCCTTTAGGGTATGACTGCACTTTGCGTTTTAGGTGCTTTTTAGGTCCGTTTTGAACTGCACCTTTTTCATGCCAAATGGCCTGCGTTTTGATTTTCCATGATAGTCTATGGAAAATGAAGATTTCCTAACCGCACTTTCCGTTTCAAAACGCTGCATTTAATTTGCATAATTTGTGGCAAAAAACATGCGTTCAAAGAAGCAGCATGTCAATTGTTTTTGCCATTTTGGGTGCGTTTTGCTAACATTTAAGTCAATGAGAAGTAGCAAAAAGCAACAAATATCAAAATTGCAGCGTTTTACCTGCTTTTTAGCTGCAGAAACACTGCATTTTTTACTTCAAAAACGCATGCTTTTCTGACATCAAATTAATGGATTAATATGTCCCTTTACACACACACATAGTCCGACAATTAAATTAATGAAAATTATGATTTTATTGCTATTTTAACAATAAATATTATAAAACCGCTATAATTTCATGAAATATAACTATTTTCTTTATTAATTCCAAAAATATATCTGTTTTGCTTTTTTTTCTCTTTTTTCATTTTGTTTGACTGTTTAAACTTTATTTAGCAGTGTCTTGATGTTCAAAACGCATCTGTCAAAACGCAAGGGAAAAAGCATGTAAAAAGCGCTGAAAACGCATCTTAAACGCGGGAAATACGCATGCGTTTTTAGCACTAAATTTCTGAAAAAGGCAACTTTGGCTAAATCAATTAATGCAAGAGGGTGCGTTTTGAACAACGCAAAGTGCGGTCATACCCTGAGGTTTGGAGGATCTAATAGCGTTAGTGAAAGGATGATATTTTAAACAACATTTTACATAACAACTACAAAGTAGTGTACAAGAAAGCAACTACATTGGCTAACATCCTTTCACCTAGCGCTATTAGATCCTCCAAACCTAAAGGCAATTGGTTATCACTGGGGGTTTTTACAGGTGCGGTTTGCACAATTGCAAAATGTGCACAGTGGCCAAAAACTGTAAATCTTTTACTAATTCAACAAATAATAAAAAAATATCAAATTAATTCCTTTCTGAATTGTAACACTCGATGGGTCACATACATCATAGAATGCACTAAATGCAATCTCAAATATGTTGGCAATACAAAACGCTCTGCACTAGAATTAAGGAACATCTTCATGACATTGTCAAATACAATCCAGTAAAAAATACATCACAGGCTTCCAAACATTTTATTCAGGAACATGATAGGACGATTGAATTTTTTTCAGCATTTGCGATTGAAAAACTTAAAAAAAAACCCAGCCACAGTTTCAGTTTGAATGATTTGAGAAACAGAGAAGCATGGTGGATCTTTCATTTAAACACCAGAGTTCCCCAAGGCTTGAATCTCAGACGAGACATCATGCTGCACTATTAGGCTGTGTCCGCACTTTGCGTTGAGGTAGTTGCAGTTCAAAAAGCATCCTCTGGCAGAAAGAACAATGCTTTTGGCTTTAAAAATGCATGTAAAACGCAAAGAAAGTAGCCTATGCGCACCTTGCGGTTTTCATGAGTTTTTAGTGCTTTTCCGATGCTTTTAGAAACGCATTTTTGTATTAAATTGAATGGATGGGAAACGCAGCCAAAATGGCAAAAACAATTGACATGTTGCTTCTTTAAACGCTGAGTTTTTGGCCAAATTTATGCAAATTAAATGCAGCGTTTTGAACAGCAAAGTGCGCACAAGAAAGCTCAATGTCCCATTGACTTTGCTTGAAAAGCAGAACGCAAGCATTTTGGCATGAAAACGCTGCAGTTGAAAAAGCAGTGGAAAAGCAGGTAAAAAAGCAAAGTGCGGACATGTCGCGGGCGGAGGAGGGGACACCGCGCTCTCCCTACTGCTCGGGTCCGGCTGCCGCGGCTGCTGCGGCCTTCCACTGCTCGGTGGCTCGAGCGATGGGCCGGATCCCGGGGACTCGAGCGGCGCTCCTCGCCCGTGAGTGAAAAGGGGATTGGTTGTTTTGGGATAGTTTATTGTCCGTGACGCCACCCACGGTTGTGGTGATTTGTTAACACCACCGCTGCTCTGTATGGGGAGCCCGGGAGTGATGGTATGGAGCAGCCAGTTGTTGATGTGCCCCTCCGTGGGTAGGGGTGTTGGTGCTCCCGGGGCCCGGTGATGGGATTGGAATGGTGGTCAGGCGGGTATGGGGCCTATGGAGGTGCAGGGACGCAGGGGCAGCGCTGTGCCGCACGGCACGGAGGTACTCACTCAGCCAGTAAACACGACACAGTTCTCGGTAAACAAACGGCTGGTTGGACGGGTCCCTCGGACGGTTCACGGTGCGGATGTTCCCTGCAGTTAGCGGTGACGGTCTCTTCCCTGCACCTATGAAAGTCTCTTTGGTAGCGATGGGTCCCCACCGGTTACCCACTCCTCGGCTTCAAGCTGGGCCGAAGGAGCCCTACTTTGCCCGCAGGCGCTGGCCCTGGGAAACTGGTGCCCTGGCGGTGGCGGTGTCTCCCCTTCACCGTCGGGCTGTTGCCTTCAATCGGGACTTGGTTACCTTGATGTTTACCTTGGTTACCAGCGTCCGCAGCTGTCAGAAGCTCCCTGCACATTCAGATCCTTGCTCTCTCGCTGTCAAACACAGCGATGTGTGCTTCACAGCGGGAGAGCAACGAGCAAAAAATGAACCAGAGCTGTGTGGAATGATCAGTGATCTCACAGCAGGGGCCAGGTCGCTGCTCAGTGTCACACACAGCGAGATCGCTAATAAGGTCACTGGTGCGTCACAAAAACCGTGACTCAGCAGCGATCTCGCTAGCGATCTCGCTATGTGAGAAGTACCCCTAAGTTTGAACCTATCAGAGCTCCATGTTGTTTGAATTTCAAATGAGATACTATGTTTCACTTTGAAGCTGTCTCAGTGAATCTGGCCATAGCACAAACTGTCCAGGTGTCATGTTCCTAATCACCATGATAACATGTTTGAATGTGAAGTAAATGCATAATCTTACCCATAGTGAATCTGAATCAATTGGAATAACCTAATACAGTAGGTTTACTTCATAATAGTGATTACTAATTTGATCTTGCTTATAATCAGTAATTCTTGTATTCCACAGAAATGTATTATGAAAGGTGCATTAGTTGTTCTAAATCTTAAAAACAATCTCATGATTAATTGCTGCAGGACTCTGTTCACATTCATTCATGGTGATTTGAACATTTTTATCACGCTGAGTCTCGGAGGACTTCTGGAAAGACTGAATTTCTGACAACAATTTAATCTTCCTCCCGTACTTCCTCAACAATATGAACTGTACATCATAATTATTATGGACTATTTGAAGCAATCATGGATCCTCACCAGAAAATACAAAAACAGAATTTATAACAATTTTTGACATCCGATGAACTGTTCATTTCTTATATACCTAAAAATGTTTTGTAAAAAAATGATAAATGTAATTTATTCTAATGAATTTTATGTATGTCCACAAATTTCCAGTCTTGCATTTCTTTGTGAATGATGTTTGCTTATACAGTCATATGACAAAGTTTGGGCACCCCTATTAACCCCTTCACGACCATGGACGGAAAGATCCGTCCTTGTGCCCTGGGTGTGAGGAAAGAGTTAACCTTTTTCACTGACTTAGAAAATAATAGAAATTCATTCTCCCTGGCAAGACCGAACCAGACTTATTTGCGTAATAAACTATGAGACCAACCTCAAGGACGCAGAATGTTTTGACTTAGAGACGACTGAAAAACATTCTTGTTATGGAAAAAGAAACGTCATAGATTGTTATGGGAGTATAAGTCATTATATTAATTTCTCTTGCTGGGAATATGCAATCCACGCCTTAATGAATGTAGATTAATGAATATGTATGTTGCATAGTTACGCCCTAATCAACTTTGTATAACTTTGTAATGTAAACAATACCAATACACTTTCTATTCGGAGCCGCACGTCTCCTAGCCTTACGTTTATAACGGTGTCTGCCTGATTTCATTGAAGGCTAAAGGGGGGAAAGAGGGGGGTCACCGGTACCCTCTCTGCATTCGGACATCGCTGGCAATAGCTGTGACCGTTAGGTCAACCTAACATTATCTGGCGCCCGAAAAGCAGGGACCCGTGTTTGTAATCCCAGGACGCAGTGGACTGTCTTGCCATTCAGAGGAGGAGTGGACCAGACGTGGGGACCAGAAACACCTGGCCAGGTAAGAGTTGAACCTTATTCTTCTCTTTATGCTCCCCACATCTGATCTCCCCTCTCCTCAACGCGCAAAATGGTACACTGTGAGTAGATACTGGGTTATTGGCGGGTTTCTACTGAACTCTGAGAGAGCCTTGCCAGCTGATGTTTTCTGTGCCTTGTTTGGTTGTTTGCTTGTTTGTTTCTCTGTGTTTCTCTGCCTCTCCGTGTGTCGCGGGTCTGCTCTCCTGCGCTTTGCTTCTGTGCTGTTGTCCTTGTTGGCATGTCATAGATCCCATACATCAGTGACTGTTGAAAGGGAATAGTGTACCTGCTCTGTCCCATGGATGTGATATTCACTGCCCTAGTGTTAGTGGGAATAGCCCTGTTTGCCATTGCTATCGGATATAGAGTGTACCTGTGGTACAAGAAGGGCAACCCAGCGCCATTCAACATTCTCAGCCCCCTCTGAAGTTAGGACACCACCTTTCAGTAGGAATACAGATCAAGAATTAGTCTCTGAGTATCTCCAGGAAAGGTGGTTCTAGACCTCACCTTAGGTAGGAATACAAAAGGAGTTAGTCTCTGAGTATCTCCAGGATAGGTAGGTTTAGTCCAAAGGACGTTCAAGGGTCTAAAAGCTGAAGAAGATAGAAGAAGAAGAATGGGGCAAGGAATATCAAAAGACAGAAGAGCTGGATGCACCCTGCAACATCTCATTACGTGTTATCATGGCAAAAGAACAGCCAGTCAGTCCAAGGAAGTTTTTAAGACATTTGGATTGAAGGGGAAGGATCAATTGGACCCCAACAAATGGGACACAATAACAGCTACTAGAGCAGGAGTGATAGCAGATAAATCATGGACTAAACTGGTCAGAACTCTTTCTGACATGGCAAAAACAGCCCACGATCAAGGTTGGATATATCATGAAGAATCAGACACATGGGAAGAAGCTGGGAAGAAGGCTAATAAGGAACAGCAGCTTCCTCCGTACCTGTCAGCTACTCCTGGAACAGCTTCAAAAATAGCAGTATCCCCGGAATGGACCTGCACAAACTGTGGCCAACAAAATCCGGACTGGAGTGAAACATGCTTAGCCTGTGGAGCCCCACAGCACAAGCTACAAGCCACAGCACCAGTGCCTCTCTATCCCGTAGTGGAAAGAAGAGTCCTGATAAGACCACCTGTTAATTCACAAAACCCAGATGCTCCCAGAGATGCAGTTCCTCGTACGTATGATGACTACGTACCCTGGACTCCAGCCGAGCAGATGGCTTTCCTGCAAAATGCTCCAGACCCGACTAGAAACCCAGTCAGTTTTTCACGTTACCTGAACCAAATACAGGTCTCCTACAGAAGCACTTGGTTGGACATGGAAGGTTTGTGTAGAGTTAAAATGTCTCCCGAACTGTATGCCAAACTCACTGCCCACCTGACAGGACATGTTCCGGACGATACCCGTAATGTGGAATCGGGCCAAGACTTCATGATAAGACTCAATCTCTTCTGCGCCCAGGAGCAAAGAACTAAGGGCACAATGGGACCAGTGCATCAAGGTCCTGTGGAGAATGTCAGCTCATTTTACTACAGATTGATGCAGTCATTCGCAGATGAAGGGCTGGACTTACAAGCGGGTGTGATACGTCGCCTGATGGTAAGATCCTTCATGGATGGAATACATGGACCTCTGGCAGAAAGATTGAAAGCGTGCTGCCCAGAATGGAGAAACATGAAGACATACATCTTCTAGTCAACAAAGCAAGTGGCTTAGAAACCGACGCAAAGGATAAAAGGAGCAACAAGAAAGTTGTCATAGCAGCAGTGGACGGTCAGCCAGAAGGTACAAGAAGGAAGGCACCGACCTGCTACTATTGTGGGATCAGAGGACATGTGATCAGAGACTGTAGAAAGAAGAAGAGGGACACTCAAAACCAACCCGAGAGTCAGGAGGAGAAGACTGCCTGACTTGCGGCAGCACGGGATAGCACGGCAGCACGGGATAGGGATGCCAGAGGTCCATTTATACACGTCACCCTTCACATTGGCAACAAGGAAATAAGAGCTTTGGTGGACTCAGGAGCCTCACGCTCCTGAACCCCAGGAACCTAGTGCCTGAAGGATCCATCTCATCTGAAGCTACTGTAGTATCCGGATTTGATGGACAAGCCCAGATAATCCCAATAACACATCCACTGAAGGTGAAACTGGGACCACACATGTTCGTGTCTAAATTCTTAGTGTCCCCCCTGGGTGGAGATGCCCTAGTGGGAGAAGATCTACTATCAAGACTACAAGCTCAGATTGTCTACAATGAAGATGGATCTGCTATCCTGCAAATTCCAGAAGATATCCCAGAAGAAATCCTGTGCACTCTCCAGATGATAGAAGATCAACCAGAATCTGATGTTACACGTAAAGTAAACACGGATCCAATACTTCTACAAGTTCCTGCAAAACTCTGGTCCACATCAAAAACTGACCTCGGCACACTACCCGTGCCCACAGTAAAAGTTTCAGTCAAACCTGGAATTACGCCACCGCAGCTGAGACAATCCCCCCTCCCTCTACCTCCCGCAGTACATCTACCAGTACGTGGATGATTTACTACTGTGCTGCCCTAGTGAAGAGGAATGCTTACCTTTCTAGCAGAAGTAGGATGCAAAGCAAGCAGAGATAAATGCAGACGGTGGATTCCCAATGCGTCACTACTCATGCAACCGCTGTATGATTGCACAAAGAATGTTCAGGCCAAGGGGGCAGAAAAGGTGGAGGGGATTTGGCGCCTAAACGGACTTCCCGTCCTGCCACGCAGTTGGTTCCCTGCCATTTTCCAAGTACTCCACTATCCCACACATGGTAGCGCAAACTCAATCATGAACCAGATGCAACCATATTGGGTAGCCCCGGACTTCAGACAATACACCTCCCAGAGAATAAAAGCTTATCACATCTGTCAACAACACAATCCAGGCCAGCTAACTAAAACCCCGCAAAGACACATGCCAAAGACGTTTGCCCCATTTCAAAGAGTACAAATAGACTATATACAGTTGCCAAAACATGGCATCTACGAGTTTGTACTTGTCTGTGTAGACCTCTTCTCAGGACGGCCAGAGGCCTATCCTGTAAGCTGAGCCACGGCCCGAATTACAGCAAAGAAATTGGCCTGTGATCTGGTGCCTCGGTTTGGACTCCCTGAAGTCATAGAGTCAGACCGAGGTACTCATTTCACTGGACAAGTTTTCCAGAACACCTGTGCCCTGTTAGGCATTCAGTCAGCCTTACACACGCCTTACCACCCACAGTCATCAGGGAAAGTGGAAAGGTTAAATGGAACTCTAAAGCTCAAATTAGAGCCAAGGCAGTGGAGGAGACTGGTAGACCATGGACAGAATGTCTCCCCATAGCTCTTTACTCTATAAGGACTACCCCGCAGGGAAAGCACAGGCTCTCTCCCTTTGAAATACTCTTTGGTAGTGCACCCAGATTAGGATGCTACTTCCCACAGGAGTTACACCTGCAATGTGATAGCCTAACGTCTTATGTTGTTTCCCTGCAGAAGAGACTAACTGAAACCCACCAAAGGGTCTACTCTTCTCTACCTGATCCTGATGCCGTTCCAGGAACCCACTCTCTAAAGCCTGGTGACCGGGTCTACCTAAAGAAGCACGTGAAAAAGACCCTTGAGCCACGATTCGAAGGGCCTTTGACTGTCCAGCTGACCACTCCAACCTCCGTCAAACTTGAGGGGAGATCGACATGGGTCCATGCCAGCCACTGCAAGAAGGCCTAATACTGCTGATAAGTATTTCTATGTGTACTCCCTTTTTGGGGCCTTCTACACCACGGCAGAATTCATTTGAGACCCATCATGAAGTGTTAGCTGAAAAACTTGAGATCACAGACTGCTGGATATGTACACACGCACCTGTGACAGCCTCTTCCATGCGATACTTAGCCATACCAGTCCCAATAAACGAAGTGTTTCAATGGGGAGGCTGTTACAACAGACTATCAGTGTTCCAAGTGTTACTCTGTTTACTAGTTGCTTATGTAGTGTTCAAGTTGCTAATGGCTTTGTTTTCCCGCTGCTTGAAACAATGTAGATACAATGATTATTCAGCACCCGTATGAAATCACTAATATGCCTTTTTTCTCTTCTCTACTCTTTCCTCTAGAAATCACCTTGGCGTATCATGATGAGACTCCTATCGAGAGGCATGCAGGCAGTCCTGGGTGACGGATGTGAGACGACACTCCCTGAGCAAACCCGCGGCTCAGAAAGTATCTGGAGGCTAGCCTGCTTTCTCTATAGTCCAAAGCTTCTCGATGGCCCCCTGTCCATCAATCACGCCAATAGGGGGGATTGTGAGGAAAGAGTTAACCTTTTTCACTGACTTAGAAAATAATAGAAATTCATTCTCCCTGGCAAGACCGAACCAGACTTATTTGCGTAATAAACTATGAGACCAACTTCAAGGATGCAGAATGTTTTGACTTAGAGACGACTGAAAAACATTCTTGTTATGGAAAAAGAAACGTCATAGATTGTTATGGGAGTATAAGTCATTATATTAATTTTGTCTTGCTGGGAATATGCAATCCACGCCTTAATGAATGTAGATTAATGAATATGTATGTTGCATAGTTACGCCCTAATCAACTTTGTATAACTTTGTAATGTAAACAATACTAATACACTTTCTATTCGGAGCCGCACGTCTCCTAGCCTTACGTGTATAACGGTGTCTGCCTGTTTTCATTGAAGGCTAAAGGGGGGACAGAGGGGGGTCACCGGTACCCTCTCTGCATTCGGACATCGCTGGCAATAGCTGTGACCGTTAGGTCAACCTAACATGGGCCTTAACGACCAAGGACGGATCTTTCCGTCATGGCGGAATCGCGGCACCGGAGCCTCCGGTGACTGCAATATGTTAACATAAACCGCAGATTCGGGGAGGAGGGGACCTGTTCCTGACCTCAGGAGGGGTGGTGCCTCCTCCCCGGACCTACGGAGGCTGTGATTGGCTGACGAACGCCGCTCAACCAATCACAGCCACTGTAATGTTCCAGCCATTTAAATACAAGTAAAATATATCTTTGTACCGTGTTAGCCAGTAGAGATAAAAAAAATTTAGTTTAAAAGAACAGAAATTCCTCAGTGGTTGATACCTTTTAATGGCAATTAAACGCCATTAAAAGGTATCAACCACTGAGGACTTTCTGTTCTTTTAAACAAAATTCCAGCCATTTAAAATGACTGAAACATTGAAATCCAGCCCTGGCCAGTGCAGCTGTAGCACTGGCCATTGGCTGGAGCTGGGTGACCTTACTGGATCACCCTCCCCCAGCTCCAGTAGCTCTGATTGGAGAGATCGGCCTTGTGACCGATTTCTCCAATCACAGTGGAACTGTTGCCGGTGACCGCCCCCATCAGCTTCACTTGTCGTCCCTGCAGCACGCCAGCACACTGAGCACAGTGAGTGTACACAGTGCAATGGCAGGGCGACAAGCTCCGGTCCCATGCTGTTATGATATACAAAGGATAAGGCTGCACATCAAACATAGATAATGGTATAATGCCTCAAGCATATGGAAAAATATTGGAATATACAATGAAAAATGCTACTTGCTAATTTGAACATGTGAATAATGAATTGCATACCTGCTATGAATATTAGGAAAAAGGAGATATTTAGCAATCGCATTGATCAATGTAACTGAGCCCCAAAGCATACCTGCCATGAATTATTCCTAATATTCATAGCAGGTATGCAATTCATTATTCACATGTTCAAATTAGCAAGTAGCATTTTTCATTGTATATTCCAATATTTTTCCATATGCTTGAGGCATTATACTATTATCTATGTTTGATGTGCAGCCTTATCCTTTGTATAGTATGTATTTTTTGGCTTGCACTCATAATATATATATTAGTGCTCACTTCAGTTATCCTATTCAGTTATATGTAGTTTTTTTTCTGAATGTGAACACAGCTCCGCCCCTTTCGGCCATGTTTTTTCCATCTCCTATATAAGACAGTCCTTAGTTACCCCTCTCCACCCACAGCAGTTTTTAATTGCAATGAGATGACACACAGTTAGGGTCACAGAGCTAGGGACCCCAATATAGAGATATGCCTTGACGAGGCTTTGGGGCTCAGTTACATTGATCAATGCGATTGCTAAATATCTCCTTTTTCCTAATATTCATAGCAGGTATGCAATTCATTATTCACATGTTCAAATTAGCAAGTAGCATTTTTCATTGTATATTCCAATATTTTTCCATATGCTTGAGGCATTATACCATTATCTATGTTTGATGTGCAGCCTTATCCTTTGTATAGTATGTATTTTTGGCTTGCACTCATAATATATATATTAGTGCTCACTTCAGTTATCCTATTCAGTTATATGTAGTTTTTTTTCTGAATGTGAACACAGCTCCGCCCCTTTCGGCCATGTTTTTTCCATCTCCTATATAAGAAAGTCCTTAGTTACCCCTCTCCACCCACAGCAGTTTTTAATTGCAATGAGATGACACACAGTTAGGGTCACAGAGCTAGGGACCCCAATATAGAGATATGCCTTGACGAGGCTTTGGGGCTCAGTTACATTGATCAATGCGATTGCTAAATATCTCCTTTTTCCTAATATTCATAGCAGGTATGCAATTCATTATTCACATGTTCAAATTAGCAAGTAGCATTTTTCATTGTATATTCCAATATTTTTCCATATGCTTGAGGCATTATACCATTATCTATGTTTGATGTGCAGCCTTATCCTTTGTATAGTATGTATTTTTTGGCTTGCACTCATAATATATATATTAGTGCTCACTTCAGTTATCCCATGCTGTTATGAGACCGGAGCATGGGACCCGGAAGTTGCCGCGCTGCCATTGCACTGTATGAAACTGGCGAAACGCCTCCCGATCCGCCGCCACTGCCCTCCGCGATCTGCCACCTGTCTCCCCGATCTCCTGCCTGCACCCCCACCCCTCGTATCTGCTGCCCGCACCCTCACCCCCACACCTCCCGATCCGCTGCCGCCGCCGCCCTCCATCTGCCACAGTGCCACCGCTCCCCCCGATCTGCTGCCCGGCCCCTCACCCCTTGTGATCGGTGCCCACCCCCTCACCTCCGTGATGTGCTGCGCGATCCCTGTCCTCCTCCATCTGTCATAGTGCCACCGCTCCCTCCGATCTACTGCCCGGCCCCTCCCCCTCGTGATCGGTGCCCGCACCCTCCCCTCCGTGATGTGCTGCTCGCCCCCTCCCCTACGTGATGTGCTGCACGCTCCCCCCACCTCTCACCCCCGTGGTCAGCTACCCGCCCCCTCCCCTGTCACCCCCGTGATGTGTGCTCCCTCTCCTGTCACCCCCGTGATGTGTGCTCCCTCACCTGTCACCGCCGTGATGTGTGCTCCCACACCTGTCACCGCCGTGATGTGTGCTCCCTCCCCTGTCACCCCCGTGATGTGCGCTCCCTCCCCTGTCACCCCCATGATGTGCGCTCCCTCCCCTGTCACCCCCGTGATCTGTGCTCCCTCACCTGTCACCCCCGTGATCTGTGCTCCCTCACCTGTCACCGCTGTGATCTGTGCTCCCTCACCTGTCACCCCCGTGATCTGTGCTCCCTCACCTGTCACCCCCGTGATCTGTGCTCCCTCACCTGTCACCCCCGTGATCTGCTGTCCGCTCTCCCTCCACCTCTCACCCCCGTGATTTGTGCTCCGCTCACCTGTCTCCCCCGTGATCTGCGCTCCCTCACCTCTCACCCCCGTGATCTGTGCTCTACTCACCTGTCTCCCCCGTGATCTGCGCTGCGCTCCCTCTCCCACCTCTCACCCTCCCCGATCTGCTGCCTCCTTCATCTCCTGTGATCCTGCTGCCTAGATCCATCCTGTAGGGTAACTATCCCCAATCTCACCTCCCACTCCCCTTTCCTGCCATCCCCCCCATCCTCTGCTGCTCCTGCATCCACTGCGCCCTCTCCCATCCGCCCCCACCCTATCCCAGCCGCCGCCATCTCACATTCACAGATGCTCCCTTTATATGCCGCTGCCCCCTCATCTGCCGCCGCCCAATCTGCCGCCCCCAATCTGCCGCTGTTCTGATCCATCCTGTAAGTATTGTTCGTGGCTCTTTTCTAACTATCCCCAATCGCATCTCCCACTCCCTCTCCCCCCCTCCTCCCCCACCTGCCTGCCGCCAAGTGCTGATCAGCTACGTGATTGGCTGATCAGGTACGTAATTGTTGCTCTAGTTTTTGCTTTTTTTGTGTACCTCAAATAAAAAAAAACATAACAAAACATGTACAATTAGGTACCTGATCAGCAATCGTCTTGCAGTCGTACTCGACTTTGGACAGGACTTCTTTTTTCCATCCCACCTAGTCCCCCCCCCTTTTTTGCAGAACATTTGTGCGTGCGCCCTATTTTTTTTTCTATGCCATGGGGGTCCAGTTTCCAAAATGGGGTCACATGTGGGGGAGCTCCACTGTTTTGGCACCTCAGGGAGTCTCCAAACACAACATGGAATATGCTAATTATCCCAGACAATTTTGCGTTTGAAAAGTCAAATGATGCTCCTTGCATTCTGAGCCCTGCTGTGCACCCAAACATTTGATTTCCACCACATATGAGGTGTCTGTGTACTCAGGAGAAATTGCACAATACATTTTATGGTGCAATTTTTCCTGATACCCTTGTGAAAAAAAAGATACCTGGTTGAAGTAACAATTTTGTGGTAAAAAATTTTTTTTTTTTATTTTCACGGCTCAACTCTATTAACTTTTGTGAAGCCCCCAGAGGTTCAAAGTGCTCAATAAACATCTAGATAAATTCCATGAGGGGTCTAGTTTCCAAAATGGGGTCACATGTGGGGGAGCTCCACTGTTTCGGCACCTCAGGGGGTCTCCGAACACAACATGGAATACGCTAATTATCCCAGACAATTTTGCGTTTGAAACGTCAAATGATGCTCCTTGCATTCTGAGCCCTGCTGTGCGCCCAAACATTTCATTTCCACCACATATGAGATGTCTGTGTACTCAGGAGAAATCGCACAATACATTTTATGGTGCAATTTTTCCTGATACCCTTGTGAAAAAAAAGCTACCTGGTTGAAGTAACAATTTTGTGGTAAAAAAATTTTTTTTTATTTGCACGGCTCAACTCTATTAACTTTTGTGAAGCCCCCAGAGGTTCAAAGTGCTCAATAAACATCTAGATAAATGTCATGAGGTGTCTAGTTTCCAAAATGGGGTCACATATGGGGGAGCTCCACTGTTTCGGCACCTCAGGGGCTCTCCAAACGCAACATGGTGCGGCTAACGATTCTAGCTAATTTTCTGTTCAAAAAGTCAAATGGCGCTCCTTCCCTTCCGAGTCCTGCTGTGCGCCCAAACAGTGTTTTTTCGCCACATATAAGGTATCTGCGTGCTCAGAAGAAATTGCCCAACAAATTTTGGGGGTTCATTTAATCCTACTACCCTTGTGAATATGCAATATTTGAGGCTAAATTAACATTTTTGTTGCAAAAAGTAAAATGTTCATTTTTTCCTTCCACATTGCTTTAGTTACTGTGAAGCACCTGAAGGGTTAATAACCTTCTTGAATGTGGTTTTGAGTAGCCTGAGGGGTGCCGTTTTTGGAATAGTGTCACTTTTGGGTGTTCTTTGTCATGTAGACCTCTCAAAATCACTTCAAATGTGATGTGGTCCCTAAAAAATGTGCCTTTGTAAATTTTGTTGTAAAAATGAGAAATTGCTCATAAACTTTGAACCCCTATAACTTCCTTAAATTTTTTTTTTTCCCCCAAATTGTTCTGATGTAAAGTAGACATGTGGGAAATGTTATTTATTAATTATTTTGTGTCATATGTCTCGTTGGTTTTGGAGCATAAAAATTAAAAGTTTGAAAATTACAAAATTTTCAAAATTTTCGCAAAATTTCCGTTTTCTTCACAAAGAAACGCAAAAAATATCGGCCTAAATTTACCACTAACATGAAGCCCAATATGACACGAGAAAACAATCTCAGAATCACCGGGATACGTTGAAGCGTTCCAGAGTTATAACCTCATAAAGTGACACTGGTCAAAATTGCAAAAAATGGCCTGGTCTTTAGGGTCAAAATAGGCTTGGGGCTGAAGGGGTTAATGTTAACCTTTTTTCTTTATAACAATTTGGGTTTTTGCAACAGCTATTTCAGTTTCATAAATCTAATAACTGATGGACTGAGTAATATTTCTGGATTGAAATGAGGTTCATTGTGCTAACAGAAAATGTGCAATCCGCATTTAAACAAAATTTGACCGGTGCAAAAGTATGGGCACCTCAACATAAAAATGACATTAATATTTTGTAGATCCTCCTTTTGCAAAAATAACAGCCTCTAGTCACTTCCTGTAGCTTTTAATGAGTTCCTGGATCCTGGATGAAGGTATATTTGACCATTCCTGTTTACAAAACAATTCCAGTTCAGTTAAGTTTGATGGTCGCCGAGCATGGACAGCACGCTTCAAATCATCCCACAGATGTTCAATGATATTCAGGTCTGGGGACTGGGATGGCCATTCCAGAACATTGTAATTGTTCCTCTGCATGAATGCCTGAGTAGATTTGGAGCGGTGTTTTGGATCATTGTCTTGCTGAAATATCCATCCCCTGCGTAACTTCAGCTTCGTCACTGATTCTTGCACATTATTGTCAAGAATCTGCTGATACTGAGTTGAATCCATGCGACCCTCAACTTTAACAAGATTCCCGGTGCCAGCATTGGCCACACAGCCCCAAAGCATGATAGAACCTCCACCAAATTTTACTGTGGGTAGCAAGTGCTTTTCTTGGAATGCCGTGTTTTTTTGCCTCCATGCATAACGCCTTTTTGTATGACCAAACAACTCAATCTTTGTTTCATCAGTCCACAGGACCTTCTTCCAAAATGTAACTGGCTTGTCCAAATGTGCTTTTGCATACCTTGCAGAAACGGCTTCTTTCGCATCACTCTCCCATACAGCTTCTCCTTGTGCAAAGTGCGCTGAATTGTTGACCGATGCACATTGACACCATCTGCAGCAAGATGATGCTGTAGGTTTTTGGAGGTGGTCTGTGGATTGTCCTTGACTGTTCTCACCATTCTTCTTCTCTGCCTTTCTGATATTTTTCTTGGCCTGACACTTCTGGGCTTAACAAGAACTTTTACAGAAAGCCCTCAGTTTTGCTCCTCCACATAGAGCTGACTTATTTCAGACCATCAGAGATATCAACAAATTCATTCGCAATCTTACCATCAAGAAACATGTCATCCTTTCTGAAAAAGAGGAAGATACCCAAATAATTACATCTGACATTCCTATCCCTCTATACATGAATTTGAAAGAACAGATTTCTACAAGAACTTTGATTGATTTGGATGAGTCGCATAATACCACACTAGATCCTCATCCGTTCAAAATATCTAATAAGGACTTCTACCTCATTTCATCACGTGTGCCTGCTATGGATATATATCAGGACACTATGGAAATTGAAATTAAGAAAGCCCTTTTGTCTGAGTCCTCTCTCAAAGACAATCTTTCTACAGTGGAGAAACGTGCCCTCCAAAGCCTTTCCAACAACCCCTATATTACCATCAAGGCCGCGGATAAAGGCGGTTCCGTGGTTGTCCTTGATAAAACACTATACGAAAAGCAAATTTTATGCATGTTAAATGATGTTACTACATATAGACCACTCAATGTGGACCCTACAAGTGTTTTCCTGGACAAACTACGGGGTATTGTTAACAAAGGCTTTGACATCGGCATATTGGATAAACGTACTACTGAGTACCTCATTAATGACTTTCCTATTTGTCCGGTTTTCCATGGACTGCCAAAGGTCCACAAAGGTAGCTTCCCTCCACCCATGCGCCCTATTGTGGCCAGTACAGACTCGCTTTCCAGCCGCTTGTCTGCCTGGCTGGACAATATGATCCAACCCATGGTAAAAAACTCAACCGGTTACATTAAGGATGCCAAGCATCTTTTACAATGTCTTCCTGATTTACAGTGGAAACATAACTATTTTTGGGTGACAAGTGACGTGGAAGCTTTGTATTCATGTATACCTCATGCGGATGCTCTTAATGCCCTCTCTTACCATCTGACTAAACAATCCAACTTGGACGAGGTCACAAAGGAGTACATTCTCACAGTATGTGATTTCTTATTGAAGCACAACTTCTTTCGATTTGACCAACAGTTTTACATACAAATAAAGGGCTGGCCCATGGGGGCTAGCTTTTCTTGTGCTCTTGCCAACCTCTATATAGTCACTTGGGAGGAATCTCGTATACATGTTCTTGATAACCCCTTCCTCAGTCATATAATCTGGTATGCCAGATACATAGATGATCTGGTGATGATCTGGCAGCTCGACGAAAATACCCCACAAAAAGAACTCCTTGAAGATTTTCGTTATTATATTAACAATAATACCATGAATTTAAAGTTTACTGTGGAGGGATTTCAGAACTCAGCTCCCTTTCTTGACATATGGCTGTCTGGGGATCCACACTCAGGTTTGATTCATACCAAACTATATCGCAAACCTATTAGTGGGAACACCACCCTACATGCCCATAGCTGTCATGCGGCCCATACTATTTCAAACCTTCCCTTGGGCGAATTCCTGAGGGCACGTCGCCTTTGCTCCACTGATTTGACCTACAAAGCTGAAGTCGAGAATATGAAAATCCACCTAAGGAATAGGGGATACACTAAAAAAATTCTTAATAGAGCTAACAATCTTGCTGACCAAAGATCTCGTGATAATCTGCAACAGGATAGGGACCAATCAAAAACATCATCAAGAACGTTTTCTAATCGCATCACTTTTTCAACTCCTTACAGCAGAGACTTCCCTAAAATTAAAGTAATTTTCCTTCAATATCTTCCTCTCCTGCATCAGGACTCTGATCTGGCCAACATACTATCCAAAGGAGTAAATGTGGTTGCTAAAAAGGCCCGAACGATTGGAAATTTAATATCTCCTTCCTCATTTTTTGCTTCCTCAGATACTGATTCCGGCACCTGGTTAAATACTAAGGGCTCATACAAATGCGGCATTCCACGCTGTGGCCTTTGCAAGCATATGAAGAAGACCCAAATAATTACCTATGGTGCTAACAAAACCTATAAAATTTCAACTTTTATCAATTGCTCCACAGCACATGTTATTTACAAGGCTACCTGTAACACTTGTACTAAAGATTACATTGGTTGTACTTCGAGACCCCTCAAGAGAAGAATCTCCGAGCATACTAATGTAGCATCATATCTTGATCCCACTACTGGTAAAAATAAAAACAAACGCTCCGTTTCTGGTTTAACAAAACATTTTTTGGACATGCATCAAGGGGATTTTTCTACTCTAAGCATTACAGGAATTGAATATGTATGTAAACCTATACGTGGTGGAGATTGGTTTCGACTTTTGCTCCAAACCGAAGCAAAATGGATCCTTAAGATGGACAGTAGATTCCCAATGGGACTAAATTATCGTTCTGACCTTCGTTACGTATTATAGAACGAACATGAAGGGATCAACAATGAAAATATATTTTTGTATCACACGTGTTCCACCGAGTTGTCTACATACCACATTGCAAATATATTCTTATTTTTATTTTTTGTTGGAATTTTCTCCATATAGGTATTTTCAGAATTAACTACCAACATTACATATAACAAATAATGCATATTTCATTAATCACATATGTTTTATCTCTGATTATGGAGTGATAATAAATCAAATTAAAATCACATAAAATACAAATCTATAAATATTAAATAAATATTTCAACCAAAAAGATAAAAATATTTAATATTTTCCTCATATATCATTCCATACATATAGCAGTGTTCTGTATTTATTAGTTCATTGCTTCCCACCCCTCCCCCCTTTTTTTTTTTTTCTCACTATTTGATATTTGTCTGCATATATAATATAATCATGTGCATGTCTTCCCTTATATAGATATATATCTCCTATGCTCCTATGCTCCCATATATAACGCACCTTGTGAATAGGAAGCTGACCTTTGATAACATTTCATTGTCCCCCCCTTTTTTTTTTTCTCCTATATAAACCATGATCTTATTACCTATATATTTTAACATACACCCTTGTGCACATGGGATCATTTAATCTTTGTCCCAATCCTTATCCCACTTTCAGATGCAACTCATTTCATAGAAAAACGGTTGATCTCCTATAAGATCCTGTCTGTTCCCTGATCGTTCTTACCGCACATTGCAATTAGATTCTAGGAGGATTCCTTGCCACACACGTTGATCTGTTCATGCATGGGATTGCTCAGAAATGTTTCCCCTAATCCCAAATATAACGCACCTATATGAACAGTCTACTACCTTTCCATAGAATTTAATCTTTTTCAGTTTTCATGATACACTAGAATCTAACATAAAATACATTTTGATATATTATGGAATCATTATCCTTATTCGTCAATTACACAAATAAATAAATGTATATTGTTGGACGCTCATATAATACGTCCTTTTTATGAGTCAATAACAAATAATATTAGTTTATATACATCTACATTTAAGAAATAATGATAATGAATAAATAAAAAAATATATAAAAAAATAATTAAAAAAATAATAAAAACATAAAATTCATATTTTCCCTTTATTTTGGGATGATATAACAACAGGCAGCTTAGTGACTTATTATCACTCCTTTTCCTCATGTTTCTATATATACATTTCTTATTTAATTTATTTTATTTTACTTTTTCATTTTACTGCTTAGGTGCTTGTTCTCACCTTACTTTTTGATTCTTGCTGCTTTTTTTGTTTCTAGTGCTTTCCTGCACAGCCTCCCATATGGGTCCCATGCGAACATACCTCATGCACATAAATACTTCTTATTCACATACATCCTTATTTACATATTTTTATTCTCACTTTTTCTTTACTTTTCCAATTTTTTTTTTTCTCCTTTTATTTTTCTTCCACATCCAAACAGGTATTTACCTTCTATGTAAGGGTTAAATCTCATCATGTTCTCATTTGCATTTTCCTGGGACTACACCCACCTTTTGTCAGCCCTTCATTCTCCATGGTAAGCTTTATATGTTTGGTTCCACTGTGTATTTTTATGCTTATGATTAAGGACTTAGCTATATTCCAACTGTCCGAAACGCGTCAAGCCATGATGTTTTCATGGAACCGATGATGTTTTTCTTGGATTTTTAATCATTGAATAAAGTTTTTACACTTTTATATTTTTTTCGTTGGATTTATATTTTTGCTATCCTGGAATTGGTGCTGAGTCCCGTCCTTTCTCCTTGCTTAACAAGAACTGTACCTGTGTGCTTCCATTTCCTCACTATGTTCCTCACAGTGGAAACTGACAGTTTAAATCTCTGAGACAACTTTTTGTATCCTTTCCCTGAACAACTATGCTGAATAATCTTTGTTTTCTGATCATTTGAGAGTTGTTTTGAGGAGCCCATGATGCCACTCTTCATAGGAGATTCAAATAGGAGAACAACTTGCAAGTGGCCACCTGAAATACCTTTTCTCATGATTGGATACACCTGCCTATGAAGTTCAAAGCTCAATGAGGTTGCAAAACCAATTTAGTGCTTTAGTAAAGGCCCCGTCACACTAAGCAACATCGCTAGCAACATCGCTGGTAACGAACAACTTTTGTGACGTTGCTAGCGATGTTGCTGTGTGTGACATCCAGCAACAACCTGGCCCCTGCTGTGAGGTCGTTGGTTGTTGCTGAATGTCCTGGGCCATTTTTTAGTTGTTGCTGTCCTGCTGTGAAGCACAGATCGCTGTGTGTGACAGCGAGACAGCAACAACTAAATGTGCAGGCAGCAGGAGCCGGCTTCTGCTGAGGCTGGTAACCAATGTAAACATCGGGTAACAAAGAAGCCCTGTCCTTGGTTACCCGATATTTACCTTTGATACCAGCCTCCGCCGCTCTCACTGCCTGTGCTGCCGGCTCCTGCTCTGTGCACATGTAGCTGCAGGACACATCGGGTAATTAACCCGATGTGTGCTGTAACTAGGAGAGCAAGGAGCCAGCACTAAGCAGTGTGCGCTGCTCCCTGCTCTGTGCACATTTAGCTGCAGCACACATCGGGTTAATTAACCTGATGTGTGCTCTAACTAGGAGACTGGGGGCTGGTCACTGGTTGCTGGTGAGCTCACCAGCAACTCGTGTAGCCACGCTCCAGCGATCCCTGCCAGGTCAGGTTGCTGGTGGGATCGCTGGAGCGTCGCAGTGTGACAGCTCACCAGCAACCTCCTAGCAACTTACCAGCGATCCCTATCGTTGTTGGGATCGCTGGTAAGTTGCTTAGTGTGACTGGACCTTAAGTCAGTAAAACGTAGTTAGGAGTGTTTAAATCAAGAAATTGATAAGGGTGCCCATACTATTGCACCGGTTAAATTTTGTTTAAATGCGGATTGCACATATTCTGTTAGTACAATAAACCTCATTTCAATCCAGAAATATTACTGAGTCCATCAGTTATTAGATATATGAAGCTGAAATAGCTGCTGCAAAAACCCAAATTGTTATAAAGAAAAAAGGTTAACATTAATAGGGGTGCCCAAACTTTATCATATGACTGTATATGTATGTTTTCCACCACTATGTATCATATTGATATTATATTTATGAAACCCCTTATAATTGCTCTATATCTTACATGCATTATTATATTATTTTACCTACAACTAATAATGATTAATTAAAGCACCAATCATAAAAAACATGAATCTCTTGATAATAGTTTTTTATAAAATGTATCTGAAATTATATATATAGAATAAGTTAGAACAAGTCTCACATGAGCTCCCAGTTATTTTGATTAATTGGGATTTATAGTAAAAAGAGCATTATACGTGGTTTCAATAATATATTCTGATTTTATATGTTTTTTTACAAGTTCACTTTTTGTATAATGCAAACATTCCTTGCTGACACCTATGTTCCCATTTCCACTAAATTGCCCCAGATGGAGAGGGGAGTCTATAGTGGAATCGATAACATTCACTAGATGTTATGATTAAGGGCGTCAAGCCAGAAACGCATTAACGTCTCTGTGCATTGTCTGTACTGCACTGAATAAATCACCGTGAGCACTCAGCTGGATTATCTTCCTCATTTATCGTAATCCCTTAGTGTATGGGGTTGGAGAGAATATTCTGAGCTTCCTTATATAGTCATCCATGTTTTCGATGACTATTCCATCCCCCTTGTCGGCAGATAGTTACTATATCTGAACCATTGCATAATGATTTTAGGGCAACCTTTCCTTTTTTATTTAGGTTATTTTGGGTAGTTGGGAGTGTAATATTTCTGATTTTATTGAAGTCTTCAAGCACCAAGTTGAGGAAAGTGTTCAAAAAATGGCCTTTCTAGGGGATAAAAGCTTGATTTTCGGAAAACATCAGTATGTGGTCCTGTGTCATATAGAAATTATAAAATCCATAAAGACTCAACAAGACCCCTATGAAACTGACCCCCTCCTTTGGAAACAGGTAAAAAGAGAATCCTCTAGCAGATGTGAGGCCAATCTCAACTTGAATGCATAAGAATGCAGAAAAGGACAGATTTATGACCAGTAGAGATAAGAGCAGAAGTTGAACACAAAAATAGTAGAGAAATTCAAAAACCTTGGTTCCCCTTATAGAAAATATAAATTGAGGTTTCATGAATGGCATTAATATAATAGATAAGAAAGCCATATTTTTGAATTTGTGATAAAGTAGAGAACGCAAAGCATCATTCAGCATCATTTGGTGATGGCCAGGTCCTGTAAAATGGATATTCGCCAGAGAGATTAAAATATCTATGCAATGTCTCCTATCTGTGAACAGATAAAATCATGAGAGGAAAGATGATGGTAATATGTGCCGCCTGGGATTTCCAGGGGCGAAGATATTGTAAAAGTTGGGAATGTTATAATATTCAAAGACTTAGACACATCTTTTAGTTATCTGAAGTCCAGCCCTGTTATGAGTCACCAGAGGGGAAGTATGTGGGTGTAACTTGTGTTAATAAAAAGCTAATGCCAATTATGATCCTTCTTTAATGAATGGAACATTGCTGTTTAGGATTGTTCCATTGTAGGCCTTTCCTCCATAAATCTGAATCTATTTCTGTGATCCAGGTTCAGTAATTTTCTTTCGTTATTCCCTTTTATTTTATGCAATTGTATATACTATATTGTTTTGTTCCCCTTTGTAACATCTGTTGTATATTTTTATAAATACTGTCTACTTTTTCAGATTAAATAAATGACATTTAATAGCGTATGGCTTTGGGATGTGGCTTAGGCCCTTTGCGCACGCTGCGGATTTTACCGCAGAATTGCCGCGGATTTCGCTGAAGGAATGCTGCAGAAAATGTTTATAACATTTCTGCAGTCCTTCTCCAGCAAAACCTATGGGGATAAAAAAAAATGTTGTGCGCACACTGCATTTATTTGTCCCTAAGGGTTTTGCTGCGGAATTTCTGCTGCGGGATTAATGTGCATGTCACTTCTTTTTCACAGGTCCCTGCATTTTGGAGGGCTGGCACATCAATCACCCGCTGACTCTGGGTCGGTGGAAGATTAATCCCCAGTATCTGGCCAGATGCTGCTGCCCATTTAAAATTTATGGAGAACACAATCTGGCGCAAAGGGGTAGGAGCAAGCACTTCATACTCACCAATCATCAGTCGGCTGTCACACTGCGCCCGTGGCAGCTCTTTCATCTTCCAGAGCCGGCCGCTCATTAGTCTTATAACATATTCACACCTTCCCTGCTCACCAGTGGCTGTGATTGGTTGCAGTCAGACCCACCCCCACGCTGAGTGACAGCTGTCTGACTGCAACCAATCACAGACGCCAGTGGGGGGGGGATCTATGGCGTACATAAAAATAAATAAATTTAAAAAAACGGCGTACGCTCCCCCCAATTTTGATAACCAGCCAGAATAAAGCCTCACCGCTGGGGGCTGGTATTCTCAGGCTGGGGAGCCTCCCAGCCTAAAAATATCAGCCAGTACCTGCCCGGAATTGCCGCATCCATTGGATACAACAGTTTCGGGACTTTTCCCAGCGCTTCCCGTTGCCCTGATGCGTTGGCAATCGGGGTAATAAGGAGTTAATGGCAGCAGCCCATAGCTGCCACTTAGTCCTAGTTTAGTGATGGCAGGTATCACCTCATTACTAAACTGTAAGTAAAAGTAAATAAACACAAACACCCCAAAAATCCATTATTTGAAATAAAAGACAAAAAAGCCCCCTCTTTCCCCACTTAACCCCACCAATAAGAGCCCTCCAGGTCTGATGTAATCCAAACGAGGTCCCACGACGCTTCCAGCTCTGCTACACCTGACACTCACATCGAGCGCCATAGACCATGACCACTCACTGTGAGGGTCAGGCCGCAAGTGAAGTGAGCCGCGCGGGATCAGCGGTGACTTCACTCATGTGCTTTGCGGTGACAGGTGGAGGACTCAGCTGTCACTACACATCAGCTGATTGAGTTCACCGCTGATCTTATACTCACCTTCTCCAGCGAGGCTGCCTCTGGACGCTGATCTCCTGCTTCTAGGCCGGCTCATGCATATGCAGTTATGCACTCCACAGCTGACCCATAAGTAGAAGAGCGCCGGAGACAGCCGCACGGGACACAGCATCGCGGGACACTTCAGCACCACGGACAGAAGGAGCAGGGGACAGGTGAGTATCTCCCTGTTCTATCAAAATAACGCAGGGACATACCGCAGCAAAACCGCAGCAAACCGTGGTAAAACCGCATGCGAATTTCGGGTGCGGTTTGCTGCGTTTTTTTTGCCGCAGGTGTGGTAATCTTTTAGAGCAGGGGTGGGGAACCTCCGGCCCGCGGGCCGCATGCGGCCCGCCATGACCTTTTATGTGGCCCCCGGGCAGATTCCCGGGGGAGGCAGTGCTCGTGCTGTCACCGCAGTTTGCTGCCGCCGGCCCTTTAAATCCACACATTGCTGTTTGTGCTGCAATGTGTTCTCCCGTCGGCCAGTGCCAATTGTGGGCGGGTCCACAGCAGCCTCAGCTTCCAGCCTTGTGTGTCCGCCCCCTGCCCTCCGGAGATCAGTGCCTGCCTTCTCCTTCAAGTTCTGATGCAGTGTCCGGCTCCTGCACTCCGGTGATGTGAGTGCAATGCTGCTGTGAGCCCAGTGCTGACCCTCTGCTGCTATGTGCCCTGCCCAATGCTTTGTGCCTCCCCACACCAGTTCTGTAAACCTTCTCCCCCAGAGTTGCATGAAACTCTCAGCGCAGTGTGGCCCCCAATGTCCTGTGTGCACCCCTCCCCCAGTCCTGTGTGCAGCCCCCCAATGTCCTGTGTTCAGCCCATCACCCAGTAGTCCTGTTTGCACCCCCCCAATCCTGTGTGCACCCCTCCCCCAGTCCTGTGTGCAGCCCCCCAATGTCCTGTGTGCACCCCCAGACAATCCTATGTGCAGCCCATCACCCAGTCCTGTGTGCACCCCCCAGTCCTGTGTGCACCCCCCCAGTCCTGTGTGCACCCCCCAGTCCTGTGTGCACCCCCCCAGTCCTGTGTGCACCCCCCAGTCCTGTGTGCACCCCCCCAGTCCTGTGTGCACCCCCCCAGTCCTGTGTGCACCCCCCGTGATGTCTGTGCAGCCCCCCCCGTGATGTCTGTGCAGCCCCCCCCGTGATGTCTGTGCAGCCCCCCCCGTGATGTCTGTGCAGCCCCCCCCAGTGATGTCTGTGCAGCCCCCCCCGTGATGTCTGTGCAGCCCCCCCCCGTGATGTCTGTGCAGCCCCCCCAGTGATGTCTGCAGCCCCCCCCAGTGATGTCTGCAGCCCCCCCCCAGTGATGTCTGCAGCCCCCCCCCAGTGATGTCTGTGCAGCCCCCACAGTGATGTCTGTGCAGCCCCCCACAGTGATGTCTGTGCAGCCCCCCACAGTGATGTCTGTGCAGCCCCCCACAGTGATGTCTGTGCAGCCCCCCACAGTGATGTCTGTGCAGCCCCCCACAGTGATGTCTGTGCAGCCCCCCACAGTGATGTCTGTGCAGCCCCCCACAGTGATGTCTGTGCAGCCCCCCACAGTGATGTCTGTGCAGCCCCCCACAGTGATGTCTGTGCAGCCCCCCACAGTGATGTCTGTGCAGCCCCCCACAGTGATGTCTGTGCCTCCCCCACAGTGATGTCTGTGCCTCCCCACAGTGATGTCTGTGCCTCCCCACAGTGATGTCTGTGCCTTCCCCACAGTGATGTCTGTGCCTCCCCACAGTGATGTCTGTGCCTTCCCCACAGTGATGTCTGTGCCTCCCCCACAGTGATGTCTGTGCCTCCCCACAGTGATGTCTGTGCCTCCCCACAGTGATGTCTGTGCCTCCCCACAATGATGTCTGTGCCTCCCCACAGTGATGTCTGTGCCTCCCACACAGTGGTGTCTGTGCCTCCCCACAGTGGTGTCTGTGCCTCCCCACAGTGGTGTCTGTGCCCCCAGCCCCGCGTGTGGTGTCTGTGCCCCCAGCCCCGCGTGTGGTGTCTGTGCCCCCAGCCCCGCGTGTGGTGTCTGTGCCCCCAGCCCCGCGTGTGGTGTCTGTGCCCCCAGCCCCGCGTGTGGTGTCTGTGCCCCCAGCCCCGCGTGTGGTGTCTGTGCCCCCAGCTCTGCGTGTGGTGTCTGTGCCCCCAGCCCCGCATGTGGTGTCTGTGCCCCCAGCCCCATGCCCCCAGTTAATTAATTGCTTCACCCAATATAGCAGGGTCATTTAAACATTGATAATTTTGTGCGGCCCCCGAAGGTTGGTAGAAATTTCCAAATGGCCCCCGACAGAAAAAAGGTTCCCCACCCCTGTTTTAGAGGATGCGGATTTTTCTTAAGAAAAATCCTTTTTCTAGTGCGCACATAGCCTAATAGATTAAGAGGAACAAAGCTACCTGTACCGCGTGTCCAGTCAACCTGCATAAGCAAAGACCCTAATTCCAGTGAACTGTCACTTACTTGGCTGCTTGCTTGAGTTTTGATAAAAATCAGTTTTATCTGCTTAAGGTGTACTAGTTCTCAAAATGCTGTTGTGCATAAACCCACCCACATCACTGCTTGGCCGCTGTGTACAATGAGCGTACACAAAAGCTTCCAATCAAGTGGGGGCGGGGTAATACAGAGCTAATGGAGATGGGGGATACATGGTAGCAGGTTTACTAGTTTCTAGTAATAATCCCCTAGCGATAATACTGTGATTTTATCAAAACTACAGCAAGCAGCCCAGTAAATGACACATCATTGGAATCAGAATCCCTGTCTGTCACAGGTAACAGACAGTCCTGTGGTGATCGGCATTAGAAGGTCACAGCATTTGGCTGCGCAAAATAGCCCTGACTTTCTATTGTTCCTGCTGTCAATAGTCAATGTACTCATATCTCCTCTGCTGGGTTTTCATCCTTTTTTTAGGACGTAGTTGAGCTCCTCTTCCCTTCAGTTGCTAATAATCTGTATTTCCCCTTGGGTTTAAATACTTTCATTTTCCATGGACTTGTGCTGGTGATATTATTCAGTTACTTCATAAGCTCTGGATGCAAGCAGGTGGCTTGCACACACCAGTAGGATTGTTGTGCTTTTAACTGAACTTCTTACCGAGTTGTTTAGAGATAAGTTGTTTCCCATTGTTGATTATCCCTGTGTGTCCTTTAGTGCTTAGTGGGGTTGATGAAGAGCTCATCCCATCCGTTCCTTATTTAGGGTCCAGATCAGGGTGAGCCTAGGGTCAAGTATCGGGCTCAGCGTGGTGAGGGAACCCAGGGGCCAGCGGAAAGCTTAGTCAGAGGTTACCATCTCCCCTTTCCCTAGGCACATGGTTTTCTTTCCCTCTTGCCGTTCGCTTGGTACTTCACCGTACCTAATGTGACACTGTGTTTACATTATTCTGATTTTTAATTAAGTGGTAAACACTTAGTGACAGAATCCCATTAAATTCACAAAACCCCAGCATAGGTATCATAAATGTTACTTCCTCTCCACCAAGAGATAGACCCCTTTCAGTTCTGGTCTCTTCTACACCCATAATCTAAACTGTAATAAAGGTTTGTGGGCAGAGATGAGGGAACCTGAATAGTAAAGTTCGGTGTTTGTACCAAATACAGACTTTATACAAAAAATCAGTGTTAGAGTTCGGAGTTCGGGTGCTTTATGTATCCTAACCACTCGATCTAGCATCGGTGTGCTCGGGTACACTCAGTGCTCGGCCCAGTGCGAGCCGCTTGCAGTGTGTGAATGGCTTTCACGGGGAGGTAAAAACATCATTATAGGATGTATTGTGTACAAGGAAAAAACCCGCCCTCCCTCCCCAGTAATAAATGCTCTGTTTATGGCTGGATGCATGTGGGCGGAGACCCGAACTGCCCAATCAGTGAATTCCAATGGGGTTCAGGACCAGTCCGGTTCCCGAACTGAACTTTATTTAAAGTCCGACTGAAAAACCCGAACTTCAATGGGTCCGTATATCTCTATGTGTGGGTAGCCCCACAAAAAAAATAATCTCTTGGATATCAGACAGATAAAATCCTTTAGTTTTTTTATTACAACAATTATCCTTTGTAAAGGAATCAGTTTTATAACATAAAAAGCCCAATTTCTGCAGGGACCACTCCTGATTCATGAAGAGGTAAATGCCTCCTCATGAATCTGGAGCGTTTGACGAGTGGCATGTGCCTCCTTGTGCCATGCAAGAAATATTACTCCCATCAGACACTGGAGTGAGATTTCTGGCATAGGGAACACCACAGCTCGTCATGAATTAAAGGAGCTGTGGTGTCATGCCCTCGTCCCACCTAAGCTCTACCAATTTTAGGGTACTTGCACACTTGCGTTCAGCGCAGTCCGTCACTATGGAAAATAGCGCAGTCTGTTAACGCACTGCGCTATTCTCCATAGACTTGTATGAACGACGCACTGTAACGCAAGTGTCAGCGTTGCATCCGCTGGACGACGCAGCGTCGTTATTTTGACGCTGCGCCGGGCGGAAGGAACGCAGCATGTAACTTTTTTTGAGCAGCGCAATCCGTAGGATTTCACTGCACATGCTCTCTCTGGCTCCCTGCACCCGTAACCAAAATAAATATCGGGCAACCAAGCAAAGTGCTTTGCCTAGTTACCCGATATTTACACTAGCTACGTGTGCAGGGAGCCCGACACTTCCCTGCTTGGCTCTGCCCCCTCCCGCACTCCACTCCGCATGTACACACACACACACACTCACCTATCCTGCACCATGAACGCGCTCGGCTCCACCCCGCACTCCGCCCCACACACATTCTCGGCGGCCGAACGATCAGCTGATCACCCGGCTGCTGTGAGTAATCAGCTGATCACCCGGCGACCGGCTGCTGTGAGCGATCAGCTGATCACCCGGTGACTGGCTGCTGTGAGCGATCAGCTGATCACCCAGCAGCTGGGTGATCAGCTGATCGTTCACAATAGTCTGTCGCCGGTAACTGTAAAAAAAAAAAAAAAAAAAGCTGAATTCGTTGTTTTGTGCGATCCGTTGCGCCACTATATGCAACGCATCCGTTGCATCCGTCACACATCGCAATGCAATGGATCCCATTCAACGCAAGTGTGAAAGTACCCTTAAGCGGGCTTTACAAGCTGCGACATCGCTAGCCGATGCTAGCGATGGCGAGCGTGATAGCACCCGCCCCTTTCGTTATGCCGATATTTGGTGAAGGCAGCCGTAGCGAACATTATCGCTACGGCAGCGTCACACGCACTTACCTGGTTGCGGTGTCGCTGTGACTGCCGAACAATCCCTCCCTCAAGGGGGAGGGACGTTCGGCATCACAGTGACGTCACCGCGACGTCACTAAGTGGCCGGCCAATCAAAGCGGAGGGGCGGAGATGAGCGGGATAAACATCCCGCTCACCTCCCTCCTTCCTCATTGCTGGTGTGTGGCAGGTAAGGAGAGGTTTCTCATTCCTGCGGCGTCACACGTAGAGATGTGTGCTGCCGCAGGGACGAGGAACAACTTCGCCCACGCGACAGCAGCGATATTTGAGAATAGACCCCCATGTCAATGTGACGCCCTGGGCAGGGCCAGATTAAGGTTGGTGGGGGCCCCTGGGCAGAAAATCTGGTGGGGGCCCCATAACGTTAACATTTTTAGCCATAACAGTAGAGCACGAACCGTAGCATTTAGATATAAATCCAATGAACATTTATCTTATCCTGTTCTGCCACATTCAGATTTACAGTACTACAATACAGACACAGTCCAGGATAAATCACAGCTGTCCACTTACACACAGAAAGTAGAGTTAGGGCTGCTTTACACATTTCGATCTCGTATGCGATCGCACACGCCCCCATCGTATGTGCGGAACAGGCAATTTGTTGCCCGTGTCGCACAAACGATTAACCCCCGTCACACGTACTTACCTTCCAAATGACCTCGCTGTGGGCGGCGAACATCCACTTCCTGAAGTGAAAGGGACGTCACACAGCGGCCGGCCAATAGAAGCGGAGGGGCGGAGATGAGCGGGACGTAAACATCCCGCCCACCTCCTTCCGCATTGCCGGCGGGACGCAGGTAAGCTGCAGTTCATCGTTCCCGGGGTGTCACACGGTGCGACGTGTGCTGCCTCAAGAACGATGAACAAAGAGACGTTCAATTTTTAGAAAATGAACGACGTGTCAGCGATCAACGTTTTAACGCACAATCAGGGTCGCACGTAGCTGTCACACACTACAATATCACTAACGATGCCGGATGTGCGTCACTTACGACGTGACCCCGCCGACACATCGTTAGATATATTGTAGCGTGTAAAGCCCGCTTTTGTCACATATTTTTTATTGATCCCAATGTTAAGGCAGCCAGGGCCAGCTCCAGGGTTTTGTGGCCTCCAAGTGAAAGAGTCTCAGTGGACCCCATCCACACACAGACACTCACACACACATACAGGCATGCGTATATACATATTTGAAGACAAATTCAGAAAAATACATATAAACAGACAAATATATGCACAGTCATATACACTGACACACATGCAGACACAGACGCATTAGGGCTCGTGCGCACGTTGCGTAATTACATGCATTTACGCTGCGTATAGCACTGCAGTGTAAATGCATGCGTCCTGCGTCCCCTATACAATCTATGTAGATTGTGCATGCCACGTGCACCCATTGCTTTTATGAACGCAGCGATTTGGGTGCTAAAATGTTGACCCAAATCTGTGCGTTCATAAAATGAGCATGTCAATTATTCCGTGCGCTATGGATGCAGCTCCCGCTCTGTCTATGGTGGGGGCAGCAGCCAGAGCGCATGAAATCGGCTTTTTTTGTGCAGAAAAACTGCATCCATTATGCAGTGATTCTGCAGCGATTTGACGCGCACATGTGCTGTCAAATCGCTGCAGAATATTCAGCAGTTACGTGCGCATGAGCCCTTACAGGTATTAATATGGGAAAGTCGCCAGCAGCCTCACTCACCTCTCCCGCTTGTTTCCGTCCAGCTCCTTCAGGACATGTGGCTGTTTCACGATGGCTGTCACTAACACACATGACTGCACACTGACAGCACTGCTGTATATACATCACAGGAGGGGCTGGGGGCTACGATATATACATTACAGGAGGGGCAGGGGGCATAGACGTTACTGGAGTGGCAAACAGCTCTGGTGGTGTACTCATCACTGCGATGGGTGACATAGCGCTCTGGGGAACCCATATAGTTCGGGGGGGGGGGCGCACAGACTGCTCTAATTCATATATACACACACAGTACTGCTTCTTACACACACATCTCTGACACACACACACACACTACAATGCACCCCCCATCACCCCCTACACACACACACACACAATACAATGCACCCCCCATTACCCCTACACGCACACACAATACAATGCACCCCCCATTACCCCTACACACACACGCAATACAATGCACCCCCCATTACCCCTACACACACACGCACACACAATACAATGCACCCCCCATTACCCCTACACACACACGCACACACTACAATGCACCCCCCATTACCCCTACACACACACGCACACACACACACAATACAACCCCCATTACCCCTACACACACACGCACACACACACAATACAACCCCCATTACCCCTACACACACACACACACAATACACCCCCCATTACCACTACACACACACAATACAATGCACCCCCCATTACCCCTCCCCACACACAATACAATGCACCCCCATTACCCCTCCCCCCCCCCACACACACACACACACACACACACACACAATACAATGCACCCCCCATTACCCCTCTCCCCCCACACAATACAATGCACCCCCCATTACCCCTCTCCCCCCTCACAATACAATGCACCCCCCATTACCCCTCTCCCCCCACACAATACAATGCACCCCCCATTACCCCTCTCCCCACACACAATACAATGCACCCCCCATTACCCCTACACACACACACACAATACACCCCCCATTACCACTACACACATACACACAATACAATGCACCCCCCATTACCCCTCTCCCCACACACAATACAATGCATCCCCCATTACCCCTACACACACACACAATACAATGCACCCCCCATTACCCACACACACACACAATACAATGCACCCCCCATTACCCCTACACACACACAATACAACCCCCATTACCCCTACACACACACACACACACATATAATACAATGCACCCCCCATTACCCCTACACACAATACAATGCACCCCCCATTACCCCTCCCCACACACAATACAATGCACCCCCCATTACCCCTCCCCCCCCCCCACACACACACAATACAATGCACCCCCCATTACCCCTCTCCCCACACACAATACAATGCACCCCCCATTACCCCTCTCCCCCCACACAATACAATGCACCCCCCATTACCCCTCTCCCCCCCACACAATACAATGCACCCCCCATTACCCCTCTCCCCACACACAATACAATGCACCCCCCATTACCCCCTCTCCCCACACACAATACAATGCACCCCCCATTACCCCTCTCCCCACACACAATACAATGCACCCCCCATTACCCCTCTCCCCACACACAATACAATGCACCCCCCATTACCTCTCTCCCCACACACACACACACAATACAATGCACCCCTCATGACCTCTCCCCCCACACACAATACACCCTCCATTACCCCTCCCCCCCACACACAATACAGTGCACCCTCCATTACCCCTCCTTCCACACACAATACAATGCACCCTCCATTACCCCTCCCCCCACACACAATACAGCCCTCATCACCCCCCTACACACACAAATTACACTGCTCCATCCCTACACACTCCTGCCTCCCTCGGAATACAGTACTCCTCCTCTGCCTGTCACAGAGCTGTGTTCCTTCACAGATGTTCCCCGTTATGTGTCCTCTGCCCCTCCTCACTCATCCCCATTAATTACACCTGTCTCTTCAGCTCCTTCATGGAGCGCTCGCTTCCTCATGTCCCCAGTGTGGCGCCGGCAGCACTGTGATGATGTCAGCAAGGTGCTGATCTCATCACGTTGCTGCACGTCGGGGGCGGGGCCCAGTCCCGGCGCGCTGTTCAAATGTATTTACGTCTGAAAGACGCAAATACATTTGAATAGGAACGGAAACAGGAAGCTGCGGTCATCGGCTCTGCTGCGCTCCTCTGCAGTGTACATGCCGGCACACAGCAGAGCCGGCACACAGCAGAGCCGGCACACAGCAGAGCCGGCACACAGCAGAGCCGGCACAGCTCGCTGCCTCCTGCTCCTGCTAGTGTGCCTGGCATGTAAGGAGCGCAGCGGGGACAGCAGACAGCGGCCCACCACACCGTGCCCTTGCTTCTAGGTACGGCCGCAGCACATAGCAGGGAGCATTAGCACACCTCTGACCCCGGAAGTTCAAGCGGCCGCTGGTAGCGGCCGCTGGTACTTCCGAGGTCAATCAGCGTCCTGTGCCCGCAGTTTGTTTTTGCGTCTTAAAGACGCAGATGCAAATAAATAGCGGTGCCCCCCCCCCCCCCGAAAACACAGCTGATTTATTAGACTGTCTTTACGGAGGGGGAGAGGGTGTGAAAAAAAAATGCTGACAGGTGCCTAGTGCCAAGTATGGTGGGGGCCCCCTTAGAAGCTCTTTTGGTGGGGGCCCCTGGGCTCCAGCCCCGCCTGCCCCACCTATAATCCGGCCCTGGCCCTGGGCAAGCCAGGGGTCACAGGTCACAACATCACATGCACCCCACATTCCCGGCAGGTACATCTAGGCTAACCTAAAATCCTTGTTGCCTTCCTCCAGGGGCTGATGTCCACACCAGGGGGTGGGCCAGGCGGTTGGCTCCGCCCACCGAGGAGTTCACAGCCCTGGAGGTGGGAAAACCAGGCAGTGAAGTTAGGGAAGTGAAAGTAGAAGGAAGTGAAGTGGTAGAGGAGCAAAGGAGAGGAGCTTGAGTGACGAAGTAAAAAGGAACAGTTAAGAAAGCCTGAAGTTGGTCCGGGTGTGTGCCCCGGACTGAGACAGCAAGGTCAGCAGACGGCGGTGATAGTCTGCAGGGGGACTGCTTGGAGGTTGCTGGAAGGACCGCGGACGGGTGGTGACCCGGCGGTACCGGAGCAGTATACGAAGAACAGTCAGCACCAGGGCAGGGGCCTTTCGGATCCCGGCAAGGCTAGGAGTCGCCATAATTTGCCAAATCCGTCAGTGAAGGGGACCTCTGTCTCCTAACAACCAAGTCCCGATTGAAGGCAACAGTCCGACCGTTAAGGGGAGACACCGCCACCGCCAAGGCACCAGTTTCCCAGGGTCAGCGCCTGCGGGCAAGAGAGGGGCTCCTCCGGCTCATGTCCAGGTCGGGGAGCGGATAACCGGTGGGAACCCATCACTACCAAAAAGACTTTACATGGGTGCAGGGAAGAGACCGTCACCGCTAACTGCAGGGAAAATCAGCACCGTAACCGTCCGAGGGACCCGTCCAACCAGCCGTTTGTTTACCGAGAACTGTGTCGTGTTTACTGGCTGAGTGAGTACCTCCGTGCCGTGCGGCACAGCGCTGCCCCTGCACCTCCACAGGCCCCATATCCGCCTGTCCACCATACCGACCCCATCACTGGGCCCGGGACCACCAAACCCCCTACCCACAGAGGGGCAAATCAACAACTGGCTGCTCCGTACCATCACTCCCGGGCTCCCCAGACAGAGCAGCGGTGGTGTCCACTTAATCACCACAACCGTGGGTGGCGTCACGGACAATAAACTATCCCAAAACCCAATCCCCTTTCACTCACGGGCGAGGAGCGCCGCTCGAGTCCCCGGGATCCGGCCCATCGCTCGAGCAACCGAGCAGCAGCAGCAGCAGCCGCAGCCGGACCCGAGCAGTGGGAGAGCGCGGCGTCCCCTCCTCCGCCCGCGACAACTTGGCGTCACGAACAGGATCTTACCGCTCTGCCGTTGGGTAGAGGTGCGCCTTGTGACCGCCGGAGGTATCCGGCCGGAAAATTTCAGAAGTCGCCATCTTTGGCGCGAAAAGTTCCCGCTCGAGCGTCTTCTCGAGTAGTAGAGGCGCGAAGGCCAAAAACCCGCCCCGAGAGAGGAGGGGCCGGAAGGAGGCTGAAGGAGACGGAATGGCGGCGAGCTGCATGTGAGCGCGGCTATAAAAGCAGGGACGTTAGGACCCTGCAGCCATCTTGTTCCTGGGAGAAGCCGCCAGCAACATGTGGATGCCGTCCCGCAGCACCGTAGCCCCCGCGCCTGGAACCGCGGCGTGGGTGGAGATCCGGACCGCGCAGCTCTACCAAAGGCTGCAGGTTAAGATGCAGCTCCTCATGGAGGAGTGGGAGACCGACATGGCGGACGTCATAGCGACTGTGCGGAGACGCGAGGAGGAAGCGGAGGAAGGGAGGGTGAGTGACCCACGCCCCAATGCCCTTGAAGGGCCGGTCATCGCGGCTGCGGGACCCGGTCCAAACCCTCTCCCCCTGCTGCCTCCCTCGCCACCCGTCTCGGAAGCCGTGACCCTGCCACTAGGCCCGCTACCACCGCCACCGGTAGCGATACCAAGCATGCCCGCCCAGGCGGGCCGACCTGTAGCCGGAGCCCGTAGTCGACCGGAGGTGCTGCCCTGGAAAGCCCCGAAAATCGAACCGGAGGCGTCTTCCGAGAAGTCCCCCGAGCCGGAGCTGATAACCCGTTCCGTGCCGAAGGCCCAACTACGGAAAGCCCCTATGCCCATCCCCCACACCTCGGCTGAGGTTGCGCCGGGTTGCCGATGCAAGGCAGCGTCTAAGGCCAAGTCACCGCGGGACCTGTCGCCCAGAGTACCAGCAGTGGGCAATGTCAAACAGGTCTTGCGGGGGCCCGACCCGTGTGCCGGAGCTCGCAGCAGCGCCGTACTGGGACAGAGAACCGGTACCGTTGGGCCCGGAGATCGGTGAGAGGGAGAGGAAGAAAGCGGAGCTGGTGGCCCGTACAATCAGAGAAAAGGAGAGTCTGAGACAAGCGACTTTCCGTGTCCGGGGCCCCGCTGTATGAGGGACAGGTGAGGCGGTTTGATGTCCGCCGGGGCTATGGGTTTATTTATGAACGGGGCCTGGAGGCCGAAGTGTTTATAGCCCGCCGCGATGTGAATGCCCACCTGCCCGAGGAGCACCCCGGTCGTAACTTGATGCCGGGCGACATAGTGCAGTACACCCGGCACTGTGGAGAGAGGGGGTGGTTTGCCCTAGATGCGAAGTTGAGAGGCAGCCAAGAGTCCCGTGTGCTGCACCTCCTCCCCCAGAAGAAGTCGAAGACTCTGAGTAGGGCAGCGGAGCCCCGTTGTCCAGTCCCCGTTGGGACCACCAGTGTGTTGGTTTAAAAGTTGAAAATGATGATAAGTGAAATGGAACCGAAAAGTCATCTGATTCTCCTGTGATTGAACCGGCCGTTGCCGGCACCGTTGTCCCCGTGGGGACCGCTTGAAAAATTGTTTGCATAGAGAACTTTCTATGGACAAGCCCGTGAACTTGCAGGGCAACCACAGACGCTAGTGGCTTGTAAATAAGTTGTGTTACCGTTACCGTTTCCGCATTTACCGCCTCCGGAGAGGCAGGTTGGAGGGAGGGCCCGCAGCAGAGCAGGCTGGGGCCCAGCCACCACAGGAACCGGTGGCTACCCTCTGGAGGGGAAGGACAGATCCTGCTCGGGTAACTGGTTCAGGACTGGGGCAAGGGGTGCTGCCTGGGTTTTAGGGGCAGCATCAGGGCCAGGTTACTTGGGTGGGAGAGAGCGGAGACCGTAACCGTTAACCGTTTAAAAACCGTAACGTTTAAGAAATGAACCTCCCGATGTGGGATGTTTTTCTACTTGTATATATGTTACCGTTTTTTTTTTATCTTTACAGAAAAACAAAAGGAAAATAAAACCGGTGTTGGACGGGCAGCCCGAGGACGGTCTGCGTTTTGCTAAGGGGGAATGTGACGCCCTGAGCAAGCCAGGGGTCACAGGTCACAACATCACATGCACCCCACATTCCCGGCAGGTACATCTAGGCTAACCTAAAATCCTTGTTGCCTTCCTCCAGGGGCTGATGTCCACACCAGGGGGTGGGCCAGGCGGTTGGCTCCGCCCACCGAGGAGTTCACAGCCCTGGAGGCGGGAAAACCAGGCAGTGAAGTTAGGGAAGTGAAAGTAGAAGGAAGTGAAGTGGTAGAGGAGCAAAGGAGAGGAGCTTGAGTGAAGAAGTAAAAAGGAACAGTTAAGAAAGCCTGAAGTTGGTCCGGGTGTGTGCCCCGGACTGAGACAGCAAGGTCAGCAGACGGCGGTGATAGTCTGCAGGGGGACTGCTTGGAGGTTGCTGGAAGGACCGCGGACGGGTGGTGACCCGGCGGTACCGGAGCAGTATACGAAGAACAGTCAGCACCAGGGCAGGGGCCTTTCGGATCCCGGCAAGGCTAGAAGTCGCCATAATTTTCCAAATCTGTCAGTGAAGGGGACCTCTGTGTCCTAACAACCAAGTCCCGATTGAAGGCAACAGTCCGACCGTTAAGGGGAGATACCGCCACCGCCAAGGCACCAGTTTCCCAGGGCCAGCGCCTGCGGGCAAGAGAGGGGCTCCTCCGGCTCATGTCCAGGTCGGGGAGCGGGTAACCGGTGGGAACCCATCGCTACCAAAAAGACTTTACATAGGTGCAGGGAAGAGACCGTCACCGCTAACTGCAGGGAACATCAGCACCGTAACCGTCCGAGGGACCCGTCCAACCAGCCGTTTGTTTACCGAGAACTGTGTCGTGTTTACTGGCTGAGTGAGTACCTCCGTGCCATGCGGCACAGCGCTGCCCCTGCACCTCCACAGGCCCCATACCCGCCTGTCCACCATACCGACCCCATCACTGGGCCCGGGACCACCAAACCCCCTACCCACGGAGGGGCAAATCAACAACTAGCTGCTCCGTACCATCACTCCCGGGCTCCCCAGACAGAGCAACGGTGGTGTCCGCTTAATCACCACAACCGTAGGTGGCGTCACGGACAATAAACTATCCCAAAACCCAATCCCCTTTCACTCACGGGCGAAGAGCGCCGCTCGAGTCCCGGGATCCGGCCCATCGCTCGAGCCACCGAGCAGCAGCAGCAGCAGGCCGCAGCAGCCGCAGCGGCAGCCGGACCCGAGCAGTGGGAGAGCGCGGCGTCCCCTCCTCCGCCCGCGACATCAACGAGGAGCGATTTTGTAACGATCCAAAATCGCTCCTAGGAGTCACACACAACGATATCGCTACAGCGGCCGGATGTGCGTCACAAAATCCGTGACCCCAACGAGATCGCTGTAGCGATCTCGTAGCGTGTAAATCCCGCTTTAGAGTGAAAATGACAAATCTTGGCACAACTTTCCAATTTTTTTTTTTGCATAAAAGCTTTGATAATTTGGGAACAGAGCGTCTTAACAACTTCCACATATCTAAGATACATAGTGTGATTCAATTCTCCCCTCACTATTTTGGTGTGAAATGTCTTCAGGTCTGCGCCAACTCCAGAGGTTCAGAGGCAAAATCATCACATCTAGACAATAGAGAAAGATAGGCATGAAGAATATATATTTTACAAGCATTTATTAACAAATCAACAAGATTTGGAAATATAATTATATACAATGTGATATACTTCAGAGTTCCTATCTCCAATCTGGGGCTGCGGTTTTTAGTAAATAAAGTAGTGGGCAACCTGAGATTAGTGAATTATCTAAATATAATCCAGTATCAAAAGCTTTCACAAATGTTCCTAAAGGCTCTCAAAAAGGCTAACAGTGTGCCAGCTAAAAATATTCACTGCTCCCCACACCATAATCCCGCCCACCTCTAGGCAATGAAGCCAGCGCCAAGTAGGTGGTATTATTAGCATGGGGAGCAGCGAATATTCACTCTCTTTAATATCGGGTACACATGATTACTAAGCCGCCTGCTTAATGCTATGACTGGGCGATCACGTGTGTCTACAATTAGACATTGAATAGTCAGTGCTCCCCAAACCAATAATCCTGGCTGTGGGGAGCAGTGAATATTCTGGAAGCTTACAGAAAGAAAATGTCCGTAGACCTTGAGAGCTAAGACGACATTCTAGACAATCGGTTTCAAGCAAAGACTGAAGTTTATTCCGAGATAGTAACAGAGCAGATAAGACAGGTTATGCGGCAGGATGACACACGCAGGTGTCTCGCAGAACAGCAGAATTAGCAACAGATGAAGAAGAAGAAGTGTCCCCCGAAAGGCGTGTGGGGCTCTTATACATGTTAGACAAAGGAAAGCTCATACTGCAGAGAAAGGCGTATACGTTGGAGAACAAAGAATATAATGATACATCATGACATTATTTAAGAGCATTGCGGTAAACACTATTGGATTCCTATGGGCCTCCATGATACTTTTCACTAGTTCAGCTGTGTCATCATTGCTGACATTTCTGATCCCTGAAGGCGCCTCTACTTCACATAACTCTTCACACACTGACAACTCTATTGACAACTTAATTTCTTTATCAATTCAATACACCTGCTATTCATGACTACACATCCCCATCTATCAACTGACGCAATTGTATTCTTCTATTTAATTTAACCTTTTTTGGACCTTTTCTTATACTTGCTAATTACACTGATGTCATCTCTATCTCCTCTCTGGGGGGAGAACTCTAGCCAGTGCATCTCATTAGCTGTAAAGTTAGTTTGCTCAAGTCTTCCCAAGATGGCTCTTAGATACAACATGGCAGCATATTATGGCTGACTATTCTCTAACACTTACGTCTGCGTGTAACTGAGGGCACATGGTAGTAATGTCATGCGCTTCTCCGCTTACATGGTGAAGTCACTTGCCAGCATCAGTAGAGAACACCGTGCACCGGGAGAGCGGAGGGATGGGGAGTGTGATCATTTCTTTTCTTATGTGTGCAGCGTGATGGGGAAATATATACCAGCATGGGCCCATGATGAGGGCTATATATATATATATATATATACAAGAATGGGGACATATATACTAGGACAAGAATCATATATACCAGGATGGGGATCATATATACCAGGATGGGATAAAGATGGGCAACATATAAACCAGGATGGATATACAGTATACATGAGGATGGGAGACACATCAACATTACCTGTAAGGGGCCCAGGATGGGTGACATCAGTACAGAATTAGGGGATTTTATCCCAGTAACAGTGTCAGCAGATCCCCCCCATAACAGTGCGTGATGACCACATTTTTTGTGTCAATCTTTTTCTCTATATTCCTCATTCAAAACCTAGGTGTGTCTTATGGTCCAAAAAATACAATAAGTTTAAAAAGAAATAAAAAATTTTTTTCCTTACAAATTCTTACTTGAGCAATTGTAGCCAATCTTTTTATAAAATCCTTTAAATTATAGTACATCATGATGGCTTCTCCTGTGTGACTCATCAGACAACAGGATCTCAATCTTAAAAACATTTGCCAAATTCTGAAAGCAAGAATGGCTGCTCCGCTCTGTTGGTTTTCTGATGGTCGGCAAGACTTGATTTACCAGTTAAACATTTCAATTATTCACAACATGAAAAAGGTTCCTTCCCTGTGCAGTTTCTTCACATGTTTAACAAGACCTGATTTCCTAGTAAAACATTGCCCACATTCTGAACATGAAAATGGCTTCTCCCCTGTGTGAGATCTTTGATGACTAACAAGATGTGCTTTCTGAATATAACATTTCCCACATTCTGAACATGAAAATGGCTTCTCCCCTGTGTGAGACCTTTGATGCACAACAAGATCTGATTTCTTAATAAAACAATGCCCACATTCTGAACATGAAAATGGCTTCTCCCCTGTGTGAATTTTATGATGTCTAACAAGATGTGATTTACTAGTAAAACATTGCCCACATTCTGAACATGAAAATGGCTTCTCCCCTGTGTGAGATCTTTGATGGATAACAAGATCTGATTTTGAAATAAAACATTTCCCACATTCTGAACATGAAAATGGCTTCTCCCCTGTGTGAGATCTTTGATGCATAACAAGCTCTGATTTCGCAATAAAACTTTTCCCACACTCTGAACATGAAAATGGCTTGTCCCCTATGTGAATTTTATGATGTCTAACAAGATGTGACATCTGGCTAAAACATTTTTCACATTCTGAACATGAAAATGGCTTCTCCCCTGTGTGCAATCTTTGATGCTTAACAAAAGCTGATTTCTGGATAAAACATTTTCCACATTCTGAACATGAAAGTGGCTTATCTCCTGTGTGAGATCGTTGATGCTCAACAAGTTTTGATTTCCGAATAAAACATTTCCCACACTCTGAACATGAAAATGGTTTCTCCCCTGTGTGAAGTTTCTGATGTCTAACAAGACATGATATCTGAAAAAAACATTTTCCACATTCTGAACATGAAAATGGCTTCTCCCCTGTGTGAATTTTCTGATGTCTGACAAGGCATGATTTCTGAATAAAACATTTCCCACACTCTGAACATGAAAATGGCTTCTCCCCTGTGTGAGATCTTTGATGCATAACAAGATATGATTTTGAAATAAAACATTTCCCACATTCTGAACATGAAAATGGCTTCTCCCCTGTGTGAGATCTTTGATGTATAACAAGCTCTGATTTCGCAATAAAACGTTTCCCACACTCTGAACATGAAAATGGCTTGTCCCCTGTGTGAATTTTATGATGTATAACAAGATGTGACATCTGACTAAAACATTTTTCACATTCTGAACATGAAAATGGCTTCTCCCCTGTGTGCGATCTTTGATGCTTAACAAAAGCTGATTTCTGGATAAAACATTTTCCACATTCTGAACATGAAAGTGGCTTATCTCCTGTGTGAGATCGTTGATGCTCAACAAGTTTTGATTTCCGAATAAAACATTTCCCACACTCTGAACATGAAAATGGTTTCTCCCCTGTGTGAATTTTCTGATGTCTGACAAGGCATGATTTCTGAATAAAACATTTCCCACACTCTGAGCATGAAAATGGGTTCTCCCTAGAGTTACTTTTTTGATCGTTAGCAAGGTTTATTAAACATTTTTCACACTCTGGGCTTAAAAATTGCTTCTCCCCTGTGTGAGATCTTTGGTGTTTAAAAAGATATGATTTATGAATAAAACATTTCCCACATTCTTGACATGAAAATGGCTTCTTCCCAGTGTGATATTTTTGATGGTCAACAAGATGTGATTTCCTGGCAAAACATTTCCTACATTTTAAACATGAAAATGTCTTCTCCCTTGTAGGAACCATTTCATCCGTTTCATATTCCACATCCCTTCTGTAACTTTTATTCTGCTTACAATTCTGTGATAAATGGGAATTTTGGGCTTGTTTGAAAAACTCAGATGATAGAGCTTTCTGAGGAAGGACTGGATTTATATCTGGGACAACAGCATGCTCTTCATATGTATCATGTTGGATACTTTCATCATCTGTTATAAATTCTGAAGAGATTAGATTTCCATCTGAACTCCCAATACAGTCATCTGCTAAAAATAAACACAAAGTTATTAATTTTTAATGATATTATCTTGAAAGTACATTTATTCTTTTAAACCATAACATCAGAAATTAAATTAGGGAAAAAATTATTCTGAATCTGTTGTCCAATATCAAGATCTAAAGGCCCCTTTACACGCTACGATTTATCTGACGATATGTCGTCGGGGTCATGGTTTTCATGACGCACTTCTGTCGTCGTTGACGACGTCGTTGCATGCGACACCTACGTGCGACTCCGAACGATCTTAAAAATAGCGAAAATCGTTGACATGACGTTCAGTTTCAAAATATTGTTCGTCGTTTGGAATGCAGCAGACATCTTGCTACGTTTGACACCCTGCCAACGACGAACAACATCCACATGACCGCCTTGGTCAAACAATATCTTGCTGAACGATGTAGCGTCGTATGTGAGATGGGTACATGTGACCGCTACAAAATGACCTATGAGCGATCTCGGCAAATTGTAGCAATGATCTGGGCGTGTCACATCGCTAACGAGATCGCTAGTGATATCGTGTGTAAAGCAGCCTGAAGAGTTACATCTTTGCTAATTCGGCTGTCTCATTCCTAGCACCAGTTCTCTGGAATGTACTACAGTAAATAATCTGATTGATTGTCACAATGTGACTGCAGGATAATGAGGGATAGGGGGCTCCTATACTGTCCCTCACACTAGGGGACCCTAAGCTATTCCTAACCTCTGGATTACCCCTGAAGATGGAGATGCCGGAGATGCCGGAGTCTCGTGCATTACTAGTCTCCTGACTAGATCTAATCTGTGATCCCCTAGGGAAGGAAGGGGCAGGATTATGATGGAAATACAGATAAAGACAGATGGGACACATTGCAAACTCACAAAAATAAACAGTGAGAGGCTAAGGAGAAAAGAAAGAGCAGGACGGCAGCAACAAAAATGACAACAAGGGTTAACACTGTGACGCCCTGGCAAAGCCAGGTTTTCACAGAAAGAGTTAATCCTCCTTGGTAACCTGATCCCACACCAGTGCAGCAGGACAAACCACCTCCCCCAGTGTAAGAGCAAAACAGAGCAGGAGGGGAGGGGCTGGAGCAGAGTGTGTGGAGAGAGAGACAGGAGAGGAGCCCGGAGTTGTAGCTCCCGGGCTGGTACTGAAGCGGTCTCCAAAAGGGCCGGGACGGGCTGGTAGTGAGGAAGGGACTCTGTGACCGGGGCAGGGTAGTGGCCCGCCGGTGTGGAAGGAGATCCTGGATCACTGCAGGGGAGCGGACTCCCCGTTCCCGGCTGAGGAGGAAAGAGAAAGAGAGTGGAGAGAGAGGCACCTGGCTGCAGGGAAAGAACAGGGGCTGCTGCACCGTGTGTGGGACACTTACACCCTCCGTACCGAAGGCTGCGGACTCCGGCAGTTTCTGGTTAATTCCTGACTCTGTGTGAATTTCCTTGCAAAGCGAACTGTGAGTAACAACATCCCCCGGTCCAACCGGACGCACAGCTCTCAGACCGTCTCCATTTCCACCCTGCACCACCTCACCGGGGTCCCGGGACACCAACACCCTACCCGTGGAGGGAAATCACCACCTTGCTGCCCACCACCATCCCCGGGATCCATTAACCGGCAGCGGCGGTGCTCCGTTACCTCACCGCACACCACGGGTGGCGTCACGGACAATCTCCCTTACCTAATCCCCTTCTTACTGTGGAGCCTGGGATCACAGACCGGGTCACGCCACCGTGATACTCACAGAAGTGACCCCGTGGCCCGGATCTGAGTACCCCTTGTCCCCGGGCGACACAACGCCACAACAGCTCACAGTAATAATGCACAAAAAACACCCATAAACATGGATCACAACACCTCACCAGATCAGTATAGGTAAATTATAGCTGCCATTAATGAAATAGTCCAGCCAGCATATACAGAACGAGAGCAAACAATACTTTCTCCTCTACAGCATGTGATCACAGACATTAACAAGCAGCCCAGCAGAGAATAACTCTTACTAGCCTGCCCAAGCCTGTGGTTTGATGCCTGCGTCTCCCTGCGCTGCTCACAGGCTGCAGAGAAATTAACATGCAAAGTACCAGAGTCTATCATTTCAACAGATCCTGACGCTGCCATGACAGTTGGCAAAACCTGCAAACATCTCCTTGAAACATTGATCCACAACATAGACAATTTCAAAGAGGATTTTTTGAAGACGAAAATAAAATAAAGACAGATGCTGGAAATTCAACTGCTTTGTCTGGGATTGTAACGCTGATGGCCTATCCTTAGGCTTTGTAACCAAAGCAGGTAGCAGGGTCTTGCAGCCTGTACAGATAAACATTAGGGTTCAAATTCATCAAGACCGGCGATGTACACTGAAAAATGACGTCAGGGACTGGAGTGAGATTTCTGGCATAGGGAACACCGCAGTTTGTTATGAATTAGAGAAGCGGTGGCATCACACCCTTGTTCTGGCCAAGCTCTGCCCATTTTGGCAAAGCTGGTTAAAATTGTCGTGAACACACACACACACACACACACACCAGCCTGTCTCCTCTTCAGCTTTAGACTCCTCCAATTGAGACGTTTGGTCACATGACGTGATGTCAAAATGGTCCTTAAGCAGTCCTATAATTGGTATATAAACACTGGGGCCCCTGGGAGAAAGGGGGCCCTGAGCAATTGCCCAGTTTGCTCTCCCTTACCCCTAATGCCAGTCCTGAATGCCAGCCTGTCCTCTGTTCAGTTCTTTTAGACTCCTGCAATTAAGAGACCTTTGGTTACATCATGTCACATGACTTTGAAGCCATCAAAGGTCCTTAAACAATCAACCTCACACTACAACTGATGGGGTCTTTAAGAGAGTGGGGTCTTGAGAATTTGCGCAGTTTGACTCCTCCCAACGCTGGCCCTGACTGTAACTAGGGCTTATTTATGGAGTAGGGCTTATATTTCAAGCATTCTTCAAAAATCCCATAAAATTGTGCTAAGTGTTATATTTGGACTATGTTTAATTTTCAGGTAAACGGTATTTATGAACCCTCTTCAGGTCTTTGAGTTGCCATCATAACAACATAGAGAAGGCACTAGAAACAAACAGAAGGAAAGACAATACATTTGAAAAAAAAAACAGAGCAGAAAGCCGAAAAATGTAAACACAAAATTAGTGCAGAAAGTACATGAGTAGATATCTCTTACTGGATAGAGCTGGAGGAAATACATCCTGAGGAACATCGGGGTCTTCTTGTTTACAGTCCTGTGGGAGAAGAGGACGAGGACATCTCTCTGGTGTTGTCCTCTTACTGGATAGAACTGGAGGAGACACATACAGGGACTGAATTCATTCCTTACATACAGATAATTATAGGCCGTGTGTATTTAGTCCTGTCTATTACCTGGTGATGTGAGGGGCTGGGGATCCTCCATCATGACGTCCTTGTACAGATCTTTGTGTCCTTCTAAATACTCCCACTCCTCCATGGAGAAATAGACGGTGACGTCCTGACACCTTATAGGAACCTGACACATACAATGATACCGTCACCCCCGATCCCTTCATAGCGTTACTGTATAATGTCCCAGCATTCCCAGCAGTGTCACCTCTCCAGTCAGCAGCTCAATCATCTTGTAGGTGAGTTCTAGGATCTTCTGGTCATTGATGTCCTCATGTATCGGGGGGTGAGGTGGAGGCCCCGTGATTGGGCTCAGGGGTCTTCCCCATCCCTCAGACACAGGTGCCTGACAGCGCTCACTAGAGGTCTTCTTCACTACTGTGTAATCCTGGTTATGGAGAGACACAGTAATAAATCTCACTCCAGACATCTCCAGAGTCCTCACCTCTCCAGTTCTGTCCATCTGTTATTCCCATAGATAAGAATGATGTAATGTGACGTCATCAGAATCTCTCACCTCTCCAGTAAGCCGGAAGAGGATCTCTAGGGTGAGGTGTAATATCCTCTCCGCCATCTTGTCCCTGTCCATATCCATCCTGGACAGGAAATTTTCTGAAAACAGATTAAAACCACTGAAAGAATCCGATATTATAAGGACCAAAATGATAAGGACATGAGCCGATATGTAAAATTAATGGAGATAATAATGGAGGAAAGATATCATTTGGGTAGGAAAAACAAAATTTCAACATGAAATGAAATAGCAAAACCGACCCACAAAAGTATTGCACCTAAAATTGTGTCAATGAAAACGTCGGCTCATCAAGCAAAAAACAAGTCCTCACTCAACTTCGATGTCGGAAAATGGAGACACAAACCGATTTTTTCATGTTTTTTTTTTTTTACAAAAGTCTGATTTTTATTCACTACAAGAGATGAGTGAACCTGGAGTTCGGTGTTCGGTATAAACTCAGACTTTTCCAAGATAGTAAAGCTCAGGTTTGGATTTCGGGGAAATAAAACTGAAAAACCCCGCCCTCCCCTGGAAGTGATCTGTTTAATGCTGCATGTGGACGGAGACCCGAACTGCCAATCAGTGACTTCAAATAAACTTCAGGTCAAGTCCAAGACCAGAACCGATCTTTACAAGTGTTCAGCTGGACCAGCAGAAGCCGAACGTCCACGGGTTCGCTCATCTCTAGTCACCACTGAGATAATAAGAAATGTGGACATCTGATATTGCCGCAATCACACTGACCTGGAGAATCACGGTGACCGCTCACTTCCAACACATCGTCAATGGCGTAAAAACAATAAAAAATTGCAATTTTTTTTTCTTTTTTCACCAATTCACTTCACTTTGAATTTTTACTTAAAGGGGTGGTTCACCCATTTTTTTTTATTTTCTGTAGGAGTTCTACTTACCTTTCTAGGCGTTTTCTCCATTGGCTTCGGTTTCCAGTTCTGGCACTGAGTGGCGCTATCCTGCACGCTCAGTGCCTGTCACATGACCCCCTGGAGCTGTGGCCGCCAGCATCCTCTGACGTCCCGGCATTTCCGGGCTCTCAAACTCGTTGGGTACGTCAGAGGAGGCTGGCACCACTCAGATTGAGTGACAGGGCTGTGGGCGGTGACTACCGCACATCACAGCCCAGCATCGAGGGGAGGAGCCGGAGGACGTCAGTGTGGAGACGGCTAAGCATCCTACAGATGTTGAGGCACGGGGCGCCAGTGTGCAGTACAGGGGGGGGGGGTCTTCAGCTGAATCCCCCCTGCACGTAAGTATCTGATCACACTCTCCACCCGCCCGCTCTGCTGCGATGTCAGGAGAGCGGCCGGTGTCGGGCAGTGTGATCATCTGCTCCTCCCAGCAGCACTACAGGACGCAGCAAGACACTGACAGGCATGTCACCGCTGTGCTCTGCCACCTGTCCTGCTGCATGGGCCCAACTGTCTTCACTCTGTCACCTGTACCACAAGTCACAGAGTGGAGACAGTTGGTGACAGAGCACCTCTGCCCCCCCCTTCTTTTCCCACTCTCTTCTCTCCCCCCACGCTTCTCCCCCTCCCCTCTTCCCCCTCTTCTCTGCCCCCCTCTTATCCCTCTCTCCTCTCCCCTCTCTTTTCCCTCGCTCTCTTCCCCCCCTCGCTCTCTTCCCCCCCGCGCTCTCTTTTCCTCCCCCCCGCGCTCTCTTTTCCTTCCCCCCTCGCTCTCTTTTCCTCCCCCCCTCGCTCTTTTTTCCTCCCCCCCTCGCTCTCTTTTCCTCCCCCCCTCGCTCTCTTTTCCTCCCCCCTCGCTCTCTTTTCCTCCCCCCCTCGCTCTCTTTTCCTCCCCCCGCGCTCTCTTTCCCCCGCGCCCTCTTTCCCCCCGCGCTCTTTCCCCCCCCTCGCTCTCTTTCCCCCCCCTCGCTCTCTTTCCCCCCTCGCTCTCTTTCCCCCCCCTCGCTCTCTTCCCCCCCTCGCTCTCTTCCCCCCCCGCTCTCTTTCCCCCCCCTCGCTCTCTTTTCCTCCCCCCCTCACTCTCTTTTCCTCCCCCCCTCACTCTCTTTTCCTCCCCCCCTCGCTTTCTTTTCCTCCCCCCCTCGCTTTCTTTTCCTCCCCCCCCCCTCGCTCGCTCTCTCTTTTCCCTCGCTCTCTCCTGGCATGGTCAGTACAGAAATCTCTCCATCGTGGAGGGGTGAGAGGGAGTAATAAACATGGAGTCCCTACTGTGTCTGTGTATTTATTTCTAATAAAGTATTTGTCTCTGTGTGGTCTTTTTTTTTTTTTTAAACCCTTTATTGGATATTCTTAATGGCCAGGTCAAACTTGGCCTGACATTAAGAATCTCGGGCTTTATACCAGCTGGTAAAACATAGCTGGTATTAACCCCTCATTACCCAGCGTGCCACCTGCCACCAGGGCCACTGAAAGAGTTGGATACAGCGCCAGAAGATGGCGCTTCTATGAATGCGCCATTTTCTGGGGCGGCTGTGGACTGCAATTCGCAGCGGGGGGCCCAGAAAGTTTGGGCACCCTTCACTGCGGATTCCAATCCCCAGCTGCCTAGTTGTACCTGGCTGGACTCAAAAATTCGGCGAAGCCCATGTCATTTTTTTTTTTTTAATTATTTCATGAAATTCATGAAATAAAAAAAAAAAAAAGGGCTTCTCTATATTTTTGGTTCCCAGCCGGGTACAAATAGGCAGCTGGGGGTTGGGGGAAGCCCGTAGCTGCCTGCTGTACCTGGCTAGCATACAAAAATATGGCGAAGCCCACTTCATTTTTTTAAAAAAGTTTTCAGGCAAAAACCTTTATAAAAAAAAAATGCTTCCCTGGATTTCTATTGCCAGTGAAAGTAACACCAAGCAGCAGTGGTTAGCAGCCAGTAGCTGCTTGGGTTACCCTTAACAATAGAAAATGCAGCGGGAGCCCACAAACAATGTGATTTTTTTTTTATTTTTTATTTTTAATGAATTGTTTAAAAAAAAAAAAAAAAAAAATCGACATGGGCTTCGCCCATCGAGCACCAGAGCATTTTACTGCTAAATTCATCCCAAGTAATCAGATGACTGCAGTGTCTGCCAATTACTTGTTCTGTGTCCCCCTGCAACCATTGCTGCGTGTACGGGCTGTGAGGTCAGCGGAGTTCACTCCAGCACTGGAGTCAGCTGATCTGAACTCCAGCCTGCACACGCTGCGATGGATGCAGGGGGACATAGAACAAGTAAGGTCTAAGCCACACGGCGAGAAAAACAGTGCGAGTGGAGTGCGATCAAACATCGCATACCACTCGGACCAATATTAGCCTGTGTGTCAGCACACATGAGCGATTATTTTCTCAGCCCTAATTGGACCGAGAAAACAATCGCAGCATGCTACAACTGTAATGCAAGACTCTCTCTTTTACCCATTCAAGTGTATGTGGTGAGAGAAAAATCGCACTGCACTTGCGGTACATCGGTGGACTACGGAGGAAAGAGGGAGAGAAATCCCTCCCACCCATCCTCAGTGCTGGCCCACCCCTCGAGTGCCGGTCCGCCCCCGCTGCTGAGGTCTGCTCGCAGAGTCGGACCTCAGTCGCAGGGACACACGCATGACACTCAGCTCTGCTGTACTGAGCGTGAGCCGAGTGTAATGCGAGGGGATCGCAGTAATCCCCGTGTGGCCCCAGCCTAAACGGCCGACACTTGAGTCAGCGTATCTGAACTCAGCTGAACTCCTGTACACACAGCCCGCACACGGTCACATGTGACCGGCAGCAGGCAGCGACTGCTGTTAAGGCTACATTCACATGACCGTTCCGTTTTTGCGGGCCACAAAAAACGGTCCTTTTTTTCATGGATGCATCCTAGTGGCATCCGTGTGACATCTGCGTGCCTTCCGTTTTTTTGCGGACCGCAAAAACGGAAGCAGCAAGAAAGATAAATAGATGAGTAGATATAGAGATGAATAGATAAATATAGAGACAGAGGGATAGAGGGATGAATGAATGAATGAATGAATGAATAGAGGGCTGGATAGATAGATAGATAGATAGATAGATAGATAGATAGATAAGAAATACATATATAATGTCTTACCCCCGGCATATTCTAAGCTGGCACCCTTTTGTGACTTTCATGTGGCACTAAGGGGTGCTTAGCCTTGTTTTTAGCCAAAAAATAAATAAATAATAAAAAAAAATGACATGCGGTCCCCCTATCTTTTGTAGCCAGCTAGGGTAAAGCAAACGGCTGCAGCCTGCAGACCACAGCTGGCAGCTTCACCTTGGCTGGTAATCCAAAACAGAGGGCACCCCACGCTGTTATTTTAAATTAAATAAATAATAATTTAAAACAAAAAACACGGGGTCCCCCAAAATTGGATCACCAGCCAAGGTAAAGCGGACAGCTGTGGTCTGGTATTCTCAGACTAGGGAGGTTCACAGTTATTGGACACTCCCCAGCCTAAAAATAGCAGGCTGCAGCCGCCCCAGAAGTAGCGCATCCATTAAATGTGCCAGTCCTGGTGCTTCGCGCCATCTCATCCTGTTGCCCTGGTGCGGTGGCAAACGGGGTAATATATGGGGTTAATACCAGATGTGTAATGTCACCTGGCATCAAGCCCTGGAGTTAGTGATGTCAGGCGTGTATCAGATATCCGACATCACCAACCCAGGCAGTAATAAAAAAAAAAAGACAACAAACACATTTTTATTTGAAAAAACACTCCCCAACACATTCCCTCTTTCACCAATTTATTAGAAAGAAAAACAAATCCAGGTCTGGTGTAATACTGTTATGTCCGGGTGGTGGAAACACTGGACCGTACACCGGGTTCCCCTGGTGAGGCAGCCAGGCCGGTCACCCCGCCAAAGGGTCTTGATGCACGGCAGCCGAAGCACTATTGGTAGCAAGCCAGTCCGTAGGAGATCTGGAAAGTAGATGTCGCTGAGAACACGGAGTTCTAGACGGTAGTCCAGGTGACGAGGCTCAGGGTCCGAGGCCAGTTTGAAGGGTCAGACTGAATCCGGAACCTGCTGAGCGAGGAGATGGGTCACCAAACGGAGCCAGGGACTGGAGACTGGTGGAGCTGCAGAGGTGGTGGAACTTCCGCCGAAGTCACCGTCAGTAGTACTGGAACGGACGTGGTCAGGACCAGCTGGCGTGGCAGGACAGGCTCTGCGAGACAGACAGGGGTTAATACTGGACACAGCAATACGGGGACCTGAACTCCTAGCTTACTAAACACGTAGAACAGGCCCCGCCCACCAGGAAAGAGAATCCTAATATACCCTGTACCTGTCTATGCAATTTCCTGTTTCTGGGTGCTGGCCCTTTAAGAGAGGGTCAATGACCGCGCGCGCGCCCTAATGTGCATGCGCGAGGCCCGTGTGCCAGAAGCCAGTCCAGGGAGCGGTGCAGAGGAAGCAGGAGTGCCCGGGTGAGTGTCCCACGTCGCAGAGGGGCACCGGGAGCGGGAAGCAGGACACATGGAGGGCGCAGGCGAGGAAGAAGAGGCCGGGACCGGAGTGGTGAGCAGGGAACGCCGCCGGGAACCGGGGAGCGGACCAGGGGGACCGGAGAGCGGGGCACGGGGACTGGGAAGCGTGACAGTACCCCCCCCCACCTCCCCGCAACCGGGACAGGAAGGCACGAATCAGAGGAGTGCCAACATTCTCCCGGGGCTCCCAGGACCTATCCTCGGGACCATAACCCGCCCAGTCCACCAGGAAGTATTGCCGACCTCGCACGGTCTTCATGGCCACGATATCCCTTACCACATAGATGTCATCGTCAGCGATGGGAGGAGGAGCAGTATCGGCACCAGCGGAGAAGGGACCAAGGACAACAGGCTTGAGCAAGGAGACATGGAAGGAGTTGGGTATCCGCATCGTGGCCGGGAGCTGCAGCTTGTAGGAGACAGCATTAATCTTGCTGATGACTTTAAACGGCCCGATGTAACGAGGACCCAACTTGTACGATGGCAACTTCAATCGGACATATCTGGATGCAAGCCAGACCAGATCACCTGGGGAGAAACACGGGGGATCCAGGCGCCTCTTGTCCGCATGTCTCTTCATCCGCAAAGAAGCACGCTCTAGGGAAGTCTTGACAGAGTTCCATATAGCTGAGAAGTCCTGGACCAGAGCATCTGCCGCGGGGACATCGGAAGCCGAGGATACTGGCAGCGGAACAGAAGGCTGAAGTCCGTAAACGACCTGGAAGGGAGAGCTGGAGGTGGACTCGCTGATGTGTTGGTTGTGGGAGACTTCAGCCCAAGGAAGGAGCGTGGACCAATCGTCGTGATGGATGTTGACGTAGTGGCGCAGGAAGGAAGTCAGGATCTGATTGACCCGTTCCACTTGGCCATTCGACTGAGGGTGGTAGGCCGAAGAAAAGTCCAAGGATACTCCCAGATGTTTGCAGAGAGCCCTCCAGAAGCGCGAGGTAAACTGAGTTCCTCTGTTGGACACAATGTGAGCAGGAAAGCAATGCAATCGGAATATGTGTTGTATGAAGGAGTCAGCTAGCTCCTGGGCAGAGGGCAGCCCGGCCATGGGAACGAAGTGAGCCATCTTCGAGAAACGGTCCACCACAACCCATATGACCGTGTGTCCAGAGGACAAGGGTAAGTCCGTAATGAAGTCCATTGCAATATGTTGCCACGGAACGGAAGGAATGGGCAGAGGCAGAAGACGTCCATATGGTAGGTGCTTGGGTGTCTTGTTCCGAGCACAGGATGGACAGGCTGAGACGAAGGTTGCGACGTCTTTATGGAGGGACGGCCACCAATAGTGACGGACAATCATACTCCAAGTCTTCTTCTGACCAGCATGGCCGGCGATCTTCGAGGCATGACCCCAGTGCAGGACTCTCTGTCTGTCAGTATCTGAGACATAGGTCTTCCCTGGGGGTATCTGAGGCAGAGCGACAGGAGCCACCGGAATAACTTTACTGGGGCTGATGATGGGCTGGAACGTCTCGTCCTCCTGCTCCACGGGCACGAAGGACCTAGACAAGGCGTCTGCCCGCACGTTCTTATCCGCGGGCCGAAAATGGAGTTGGAAATCAAATCGAGCAAAAAACAAGGACCAGCGGGCTTGTCGCGGGTTCAGTCTTTGGGCTGACCATAGGTACTCCAGATTCTTGTGGTCTGTGTAGATGATCACGGGGTATACTGCTCCCTCCAAGAGGTAGCGCCATTCCTCCAAGGCCAGCTTGATGGCCAGTAACTCCCGATCACCGATGGTGTAGTTGCGTTCGGGTGCCGAGAAGCTCTTGGAGAAGAATCCGCAAGTGACCATCTTCCCGGTGGAGGATTTCTGCATCAACACTGCCCCGGCCCCTGAGGAGGAGGCATCCACCTCCAAGGTGAACTGTCGGTTCAATTCAGGGCGATGGAGAACCGGGGAAGAAGCAAACGCCTGTTTCAAAGAGCAGAACGCGGCATCGGCCGCCGGTGGCCAGTCCTTAGGATTAGCTCCCTTCTTAGTCAAGGCAGAGAGAGTCGCAGTCAGGGCAGAGAAGTGCGGGATGAATTGACGATAATAGTTTGCAAAGCCGAGGAAGCGTTGGATGGCCTTCAGTCCGGAAGGAGGCCAGTTGAGGATGGAAGACACTTTCTCTGGGTCCATCTGCAGGCCAGTGTCAGAGATTACATAACCCAGGAAGGGAAGAGACGACTTTTCAAAGACGCACTTCTCGTACTTGGCGTACAGACGGTTCTCTCTGAGCCTTTGGAGTACTAGCTGAACGTTCTCTCTGTGGGTCTGTAGGTCCGGAGAGAAGACCAGGATGTCGTCCAGATACACCACGACACAGACATAGAGGAGGTCTCTGAACACGTTGTTCACCAGTTCTTGGAAGACTGCCGGAGCATTACACAGACCAAAGGGCATGACACAATACTCGTAGTGCCCATCCCGAGTGTTGAATGCGGTCTTCCATTCGTCTCCAGAGCGAATGCGAACCAGGTTATATGCCCCACGGAGGTCCAACTTGGTGAATACACGAGCTCCTCGGAGCCGATCGAATAGTTCGGGGATGAGTGGCAGAGGGTATTTGTTTTTTACGGTGATCTGGTTTAATCCCCGGTAGTCAATGCAAGGGTGCAGATCACCTTCCTTCTTCTTGACGAAGAAAAAACCTGCTCCGGCAGGGGACGAGGATCTCCGAATGAACCCCTTTGCCAGGCTCTCGGTGATATAGGCAGACATGGCCCGTGTTTCAGCAGGGGACAAAGGGTATATCCTACCTCTAGGAGGCGTAGTTCCCGGCAGTAAGTCGATGGCACAGTCGTAGGGACGATGAGGCGGCAGTACCTCTGACTCCTTTTTATCAAACACGTCCGTGAAGGACCAGTAAGCAGAAGGCAGTCCTGGTAGAGACTCTGGAACCGGAGGTCGTCGGATGGGCTGTATGGATTTCAGGCATCTCTCGTGACACGAGGAGCCCCATCGGGTAATTTCACCTGTACTCCAGCTGACCGACGGTTCGTGTGCCCGTAACCATGGGAGTCCCAGCAGGATCTGATGAGACATGTGCGGGAGGACGTAGAAGGTGATATTTTCGGTGTGCAGGGCACCGATCCGTAATTCCACAGGCTTGGTGATCAACGAGACGGTGTCAGAGAGAGGTCTCCCATCTACAGAGGCGATCACCAGCGGTTTTTCTAGTGGGAGAACTGGCACCTGGTACTTATCCACCGTGGCTTGCTGGATGAAGTTGCCTGCTGCTCCGGAATCGAGATATGCCTCTGCCGTGAACCGGGTCTCTTCTGTAGTCACTTGAACAGTCCATGTGACGGAGTCTGAGAGAGTCCCAGCACCTAGGGTGGCCTCTCCTACCAAGCCTAGGCTTTGGAGTTTCCCGGCTTCTCAGGACAGGAACGTAGCAGGTGTGTGCCATCTCCGCAGTAGAAGCAGAGACCCTTTGCTAGTCGTTCTGCTCTGCGTTGCTCAGACTGCCTCAGGCGGTCAATCTGCATGGGCTCGTAGGTAGAAGCGCCAGGTGACGCTGACTGGGGAGCGATGGACTTCAGTGGTGGGGAGGAGTGCCGTATCGGACGCCTCTCGCGGGACACCTCTTTGGATCGTTCCTGAAAGCGAAGATCCACTCGGGTCGCTAGAGCGATCAGGGCATCCAGGGTGGAAGGCACGTCACGACCAGCCAGCTCATCTTTAAAACGGCCCGAGAGTCCCTCCCAGAAGGCGGCGGTTAGGGCCTCATTGTTCCACCCTAATTCTGAGGCCAAGTTGCGGAAGCGGATAGAATATTGACCCACCGTCAAAGTCCCCTGACGTAGCCTGAGGAGCGATGAGGCGGAAGCGGAGGCGCGTCCGGGCTCGTCAAAGGTGATACGAAAAGCCTGCAGGAATTCCTG